>NW_021632992.1:0-61597 GCF_004799145.2 Neltuma alba
TGATTAGCTCACGCAGTGTTATCAAAGCATGGCTAATCAGGATGCCATTCAGTTCTACAACCATACCTTTCATGGGAGGCACCTGGATAGAGAGAGAGATTAAGGTCAAGGTGCAACACGACTAATTACATTATTATATAGGATTACTTTAAAAAATTGATAACGTATGCCAATCGAACCTTAATTACACTATGAATTAAAGACCTGAGAGTTTCCTGTGCTGAACTATAACTTGCAAGTGAATCCCCAGGAATAAAGCTTGCAGTGATCTACAAAGCCCATTCATTACACAACAGTTACAGAAAATATTCATGGTAACGGGGAAAAAAAATGAAAATATGAAACGAGTGGAACCTTTATTGGATGGATTTCAAAATGATCAAAGTAAAATCGCTGACTCTCTGAGTCACTGAGAGATCTTCTCCAAAATGAAGCAAGTTTCATTAATGTCTCCTCATCAAGGTTCAAATCAATTGGCTGCATGAACCAAGGTGTTCATTCATATATGACTCCTACAAATTCTAATATGCATCTTTAGCAGTTAACAGGCTTATCATTTTTAATGGCTTTTTACAAGCTAACGTAGTTTGGTAGAAGAAAGAAAGCAGAAAAAAGAACCAAAAAATTCAAAAGAGAATTAAAAAAATGCCCTCTTCGACTTTACCTGAAGAAAAATAGATGAATATCTAAATTGCTTAATCTTCGAACTGGAGGTAAGTTGGACAAAAACAACCTTCAGTACACTATCATTTGAATCATTGTAATCAGATTGATGCCTGCGAAGCATTGATGCAAAAGGAGCCCCATTCCACTTAAGTTCCAAATTCAAGTACTGGATCAATAACAAAGGATAAAAATCAAGAAACTCAACTGGAACAAATAATTGAGAATCTAGAAGATTTATTCTTAAACATAAAAGAATAATGACCTGTAGAAGTCAGACATGCAACAGAATTAAGCATACTTAATTGAAGTACCTGCATACTGAACAGATTATATTTCTGATGATTATTAGAAACAGTACTCAAGTTGAGATTCCCAAACTTTGCCACCGCATTGGTGAAAAATCTGTGGATCATTGTCATCCACCTCCTTGACAAAATAGTAACATCAAAGAATATTAGTAGCAAGTATGCAAATCCCCCGCCCCCCCCCCCCCAAAAAAAAAAAAAAAACAAGAAGAAGGAGAAGAACAACAATCACACATAAGTATAAAACTAAAAAATGTCATTACCACACCTGCTATGCTTTCAATGTGATGTATTGAGTAATCTAACATGATCAAGTGGACTGGAAGAAGTCCTCTCGCTTTCTAATGGGTCATAAATTTCATAACTATAAATGCATAAATTTCATAACAGCAGCATTTGGAATTCAATCAGTGACGTTTTAACCCATGTGAGATCCTGAATTAGAAATTTATATGAAATGTTTTTCTCAAGTTCTACATTGCATTTTTAGGACAGACACATAAGAACCAGGTACACACTGATACACACTGAGCGATACAAACTATATTCCAAAGACGTAGAAGGAATACACATTTATGTCCCAAGTCCAATTATTTTAAGTAAAATTAACATATGCACATATCTGGAAGCCTCAACCACAATCATAGAAAAGGCTAGAAGAGGCAAGCTCAAAGAAAACTTAGTATCAACTGATGGACTCAAGCACTCAACAAAAATGTAAATACCTGTTTTGCAGGTTCAAGTAGATGGATAGCAAACAGAGAAATTCTCAATTGCATTTTTGCGCACAAATCAAGAACTCTATCTCCCTTGAAACAATCAGAGATCTCGCAAATCCGCAGAACACGGGTGGGTCCCTCTGCATATATTTCATACCCCACTTTTTCTATCTCTATGCCATTAAGCCCATTGAAAGTTGCTCTCTGATCCCTTGATCTTTTGTCTAAAAGCAAATGTGGAGCCAATACTCTTTGTTGCCCAACTTTGTAAAATGGTTTCCATGGCCGCACCTTATCCAACTTAATTTCTCGTAACTGCAGGCGATCTGCAAGAGAAATCATTACCATTATTAGATGTAAGACTAAAAATTTCTTTAGTTCCACCAACGCAGCAAAATACAACGAAAGGGATTTACAAAAACATCAGAATAATGACTAAGTTATGTATCAAAAGGTCAAGCCTGTATCCCAAATCATATGACCACAAGGAAAGCACATGTAATGGAGTAGGGTAATTAAAGGGCTTTAAATTCAACTGTATCATATCCAGTTTATATATTAGTGAATTTGAAAAAGAGATATTGGCTTTTTAACTTAAAAAAAGAAGTAGATATTGGCTTTAAGTAGCATCTCTACTACACTGAGTATGGAAAATAAATAATACCACTCAAGCATTTCTGAGAATAAACTAAAGGAAAAAAGATGAATTGTTCTGAGCAAGTACCATTAATACGGACAACTAGTTTATGAGGAAGAGTTAAATCATCCCACACATAATCAGCACTGGTAGTAGATCCAAGAACCTCGGGCTCTGACGAAGCCTGCAAAGTTCTCAATTGATATAAGGGGAAGAAAAATTCAAAGTTAAAAAAATAAGAAAATATCAGAAAATATGAAACAAATATAAAAATGGTACAACCTTTTGATAGTAAGTTATGGATAAATCGTGCAAACAATTCTCAATTCGATATGGAAGACTCAGATTTGGGGGTTTGTAGAAATGTAAGACAAGAGTAGAGCCTTCTTCCACCACATGAATAGCAGCAAACTGTGTCATGTTACTGTCTGGTACTGTGAAATTGTTAGTTATCTTTCTAAATTTCAGGAAAAAACGTCCTAGGGAAGCTATGCATACAGGCCCCGACCATCCAAATCCTGGATCATTTGTTTTAATCTGAACATACAGCAAAGATTTGTCACTGGAGCTTCTGTGCTTCCTAATAAAATGATCAAATAAACTGAACTCTCTCTCCCTGCCAAATCCTTCCTTTAGCCGCAGTGTTGTTCGCTGTTTACTGTCAATGGAGGTAATGCCTGCCAAGTCATCCTTCACAAAGAGAAAAATTAATCACATGTATCTTAAAGAAAAAATAAACATTCTGTTAGAAGCTAGGTAGAAAAAGATAGAGTAAGTAGAGGAAAGAATAGGATTGTAGGAGGGACGTGAGGGTCCTCAAGAATTAGAATCTAATCCTAGAAGTAGGAAAATCTGGAAAATAGAAGTAGAAATAGGGGAAAGGGGAAGAAAGAGAAGAGAAAGGGGTAAAGAAGGAGAGAAAATCTAGAAACAGAATCTGTAATCCTAGAGAAAAGGAAATGATTCACTTAATAATACTTATTCTTCCTTTTGGCTGAATATATGTATGACATTTATAGCCTGGTAAATAAACTGAAAATAACATCTTATCCATATAAAATGACAATAATGTAACCAACACTGACACTTGTAGCAGCTAACGCAAGAAATATGTTAAAACATAAAAACATATAAACATAATAATTCACTGAACAATAAACTAGTAAAGGCCACCAGTTCCTATCGCATTCAAATTATTATTTATAAAATCAAACCTGCAAGTAACATTGACGGACACTGATCTGTTCTTCTGATTCATTACAAATGACATATCGCGGTACCAAAGTCACCATTTGAAATGGCACAACAATTTCCCCTGAAGAAGGGCCAGTAGACACCCCAAGCTTTATTATAGATCTCATCTCAGATCCTTCCTCTTTATAGAAGCTTATTTCTGTGAGGCCTGATATAGCATCCAAGTCTAACAATGCCTCAGATTGATAGTCCTCCAGCAATCTAAGTTGCAGTTTTTTGGATCTGGAAGCAGAGTAGGATAAGTTACCATAAAAACCATGCAGGTTTAGATAATCTTACAGGAAAGCATTAATCAGGCACATTAAATCCATCGGTGATGGAAGATAAAATCTTACTTCAAGAACCATGATCTGGTAGACTTAGGAGGCAAGCACAAACCATACTCCAAAAGACTGCCGGAATTTAAATTGTCCAATTCAATCCTGCACATAGGTTTACATTCAATGGATCAAGAATGATAAAAAAGGGTTTAATTTTACTATTAACTCAATGAAAGAAAAGGAGTCACCTGGGCACATGCCTCTTTTTAGTTGCAAGAACGTAGATTGGAAAGTCTGTCTCATTCTTCATTGCATATGACGTAAAAACAACAGCCTGCAATGAGCACAACAAATTGACATTATTGTAAACTTATTGAGTCCTCAATAAAGCAATATAAGATATGCTCTCTCCAAAACCGGAAATAAGATTTTGGTCAATTTTAATGTAAACAACTGCTAGCTCAACAACCTCTAGCATGCCCCTGCTTCCACGGTACAATCTTAATGTTGCAAAAAAATTTCCACTTTCAAAGTCCAAGATTATATCCAGATATCGCGCATCACCATTTTGCTTTAGTAACCTCTTCACACAATCGCCACTGTTCACTGGCTTGGAACTCAAATTATAAGCACTTAAAGCAACAGTGAAATATATAACTGCAGGATTGGCATAAAAGTCAACTGAGGACCCGCATGATATCTTTGCCTGCTTTCCAATATTGTCATTCCCATAAAGTTTGGGCTGATCTACATCACAGGAAAAAAAAAAAAAAAAAGAACACGTTAAATCTGCTAATAGAAAGTTAATCTGCAAAAAAAATCATTATCTCACCTGTTTCACTTAGAAGGACTTCTATCTCGCACTGCAATAAATTGGTCATCCGTACAGTGGGAAGGATATGTATTTCTTTCTGCTCTTGCAGTGAAACTGGTGAATTTTTATTTTTAAACTCAACTGAGGACTTTTCAGGTGGTGCAACAGGGACATCTCTGGCAATTGTCTGAATAAGAAAGTGCATATTGCCAACATTTCCTCCCTCTGAGTTGAGGGCACATTGTGCTGTGCTAAAGGAACATTTAACTGGTTTTACTGATAACACCTTACGGACCCTGTAGTTTAATTTATCAAATATGCCAGAGAGATGGACTGCTTTTCCACCCTTAATACAATCAGACCATCCCACAGAAAGAGAAGTTTCAGAATTTGTCATGTCCTTTGTCATTTCAGGTCTTAATGAAAATAAGAAGTTACCTGACATTTAATCATTAGGCCAAATCAGTCACAAGAATCAAGACACAAGATCATGATAAGACTTAATTGATGCCTCAGAAAAGAAGATAATAAAGATATATGACCAAAACATTTTATGTGAGAAAAGAAAAGTAACTAAAGAAGAAAATATTAAACATTCATCTTCATCACTTCTTTTTCACTTGTTACCTGATAGAATAGTGTGGGTGTGACAGGTGGGTTAACTTAGCATTTGATTATTAAAGAGCTGGGTTATACTAGTTGAATCATTGCTGTGATGAGGCCTATGGAATCCCTACTTCCATCACTGTTGTGATTCAAGGTTCTCAACCCCACTAGCACACTAAGCTTTACTCAGACTGTCACCACCTATGCCATCGACTGATGAGGAAGAGAGTGACGAGGCCTAATGCAAAGCCTTATTCCTGTACTTTTTTTAAATTTCTTATAATGGGTATCAGCATAACCTGAATCATTCTTTTCTTTTCCTTGCATTTTATCTTCAAACATTTTAATTCTCTTACCACACCAATCATACAAATTGATTCCATGGAAGGCCAACTTTCTTATTCCCATTCCTGTTGCCGTTGCCATTCCCATTCCATTATTCAAGGGAAATGCTACCAAATCGGACAACATTTTGAAAAATAGTAAATTGAAGACATTAGCACTAGGGTTTTGTTTTGTTGGATTCCCACGTGTGCAACCCAAGCATTAAAGACTTGTTGGGAGAAGTTTGAAAAGTAGATCAAAGACTTTCAGAAATGTGTCAACATACCTGGAAAGAGTGCCTCGAACAATGTTGAAAGAGCCACTCATGGGAAGCAGGTCAAAGAATATTAGAGTTTCTTGTCTACCTAGGACATCATTAGAGGAAGGGTTGGTTGTTGAAGTTCTTCAATTGCAGTTGGGTGACCATAAGAGTCATTGTACCTTATCTAGGGTTTTAATCTGTGTGTGTATATATATATTCCAATTTTGATTGGCTCTTGTTTATAACAACTTGAAGCTTGACTAATTTTCACTTTGAGGGACAATGATAAAATAACAAGTGTGTGACAAAGCTAAAATATGAGTGCTAATTACTAGCGGACTGGACTTGCACTAGTTGTACTGCCCTTGTACTTGATCAAATCAATGATTATAAATACAAATAGAAAAATGGCTAGTTAAGGAAGTATTCTCATTCAAATTCCTCCATCTTTCTTATTCTTTGTGAAAATTATCATTTTTCCCCTAGTGAAGCTCCTGATGTGATTCCAATGTTCTGAACTTGTCTTTTCCCAACCTTTACACCCAACTTTTCTTTTCTTTCTTGCTTTGATGACAGACTTGCATACCGCAGCCAACCCCTTATATCGTTTTAATGAAGGGCTAGAAGCAGGAAGTTAATGCTAGACCTTATCCTGGATTCTTGAAATTGTATCCCAAAACCAAACATAAATGAAAAATGTCTTAAAATCAGGCCCCTGATAAAAGGCTAGAAACTTTGATGGGGTAAAAAAATATATAAAGGGAATTCATGTGTCTTCATCTTTCAGGTAGTAAAACAATGTATTATGGTACTGAAAAAATGATAGTATTTCAGAAGAATGTCAGGATTTCTAGTGTCTGTATGCACATTTTGTGCTACATGCATGAATAGAAGAGAAATATTAGCAAGGATAGAAGCTGTGAGAAAAGCAATCTTAGTTGATAAAAGCAAAAGTTGACAATGCATACCAACAGTTAAAGACATCAAAGCCCTCTTTCTACTCCAGAAAACTTCATAGCATCAAAAGTTGCCATGGAATCATCAATAGAATCCCCTGGTTTTAACGACACAGATGCAAATTCATCTTCCTTTGGTTGGGGCCGCTGGAATCGTAGTTCCATCGGAAGTCCAGTTTCATTACGTATGGTAACCAATGGGAGAAACCGCAACCAACAAACCATCCTTAAAAGATAAGCATAAAATCATTGGCCTTAACAGATAATCTATAGTCTCCATGAATAGTCAAAAAAATGGAATGAAAGTTACAGTATAAAAGGACATGTGAAGATACTCTAATTTTCTTGAAATGTTAACCACAAGAAATGGCCCAGGATATGTTCTTGAACCTATGGCAAAAAGGATAAGTTTTCCCTTGTCAGAAGTTACAAGATCTTAAAGTGTAAAGAGTTAAAATGATGAATGAAAATGAAGACTGAAAGTTTTGAGGTTGTGGTACTTTAAGACCATACAACTCTGTTTATATTGCATGTAAATAATTACACCAAAAATAAGATCACACTTTTATCCCTTTTTCCTTTTTTTCTAAATCAAAAGTTGTCGCGTGAGAAATATTTTACAATACTAGACGGGCTAGAACACAGAGAGGAGGAAAAAAGAAAGCACGATTGTAACTTATTGACAAGAAGCCTTCATAACAGGACAATGTCTAATCAGTACCATTAGCGTGCAAGTTTGGCAGGCCCAATTCCACAGTTCAGCTGATAGAGAATTATTTAATGATGTTTCATTTAAATGTACAAGAAAGTGGTTGAATGAGACCTTCCATTGACATGATACGTGTTCTCCAAGCAAGGGATGATTGTGAAAGTGAAAGATGAATGGAAGTCGTCGCCAAGGATCCAAAATCAGCAAGTTGGATTGAAACAGAGGCTGCACTATCTAAATCTTGAGCCGTGAAATCAGAGAGCCGCCTGTCACATGAAAGTCATGATTTATCAATCAACTAATCAAATTAGAATGCAACTCTAATCATTAAAATTCGAAGATGTCCCATTGATACACAGTGGTTCAAGAAGAATCTGATAACTCTTGTGTAGACAATCAATCTTTCATCATTCAAAACTTCTTTCTAACATTTTTTTTCAATTTTATACAATAAGAGAAAATTGACATTTATTACAATAGGTGACAGATATTAGCTACCTTCCCTAACAAACTCAACTGGCATTAAAAATTCTCTCCAGTCCCAGCACCAAATACAATCCTATTTATAGTTTAACTGTTACTAACCAATCTTTAACATTCATAACATAAATATGAGTAAGAATTAAGTTACACGGCCTGAATGAATGACCAGCGGGGAAAAAAAGAGACACAGAATAAGGAAAGGTGACAATGGTCCTTGGAAACCTTTTCATATCATTAGATAACCATAAACCTACACTCCAGTGTTTATCAAGACCTATCACTCAAACAATATCAGCCATGAAAAAAAATAAAGGCTACGATCAAATAACGAGATCCCAAACCACAGTAGCTGTGAAATATTCACTGAAAAATAATTAATCAGAAGACATGTGCGGGAAAATGACAATCAAATTAATGTCAAAACAGAAATTCTCTTTCAGTAACCTACACTCTCCAATATAAACAGCAAATAAACAGTTTTATGTATCATTGTGTCATACATGAAAACATCAAGGGCAGTTTTCCATGTAGCTACCTTAGTAGAATGGAAGTAGACTGTTTTCTGGCTACAGTAACCCTTTGCTGATTGAAATGCAATAGAAGATTTAAGCCTGACTGATTCTCCACCTGCCAAGGCAGATAAGAGAAAAGCACAGTTACAAAAATTATGAGATTAAGTAGGGACACAGAATTACTGGGAAAAAAAAAATCAGTTGAATCCTTTGGACATGCTGTTAAGAACCATAAATATGCACTGGATGTAAACCTTGCAGTAGTTAGCCAGAATCATGGAGCTTCGCAGTGAATAAGGACCAGACAGATTAGTTTTCCAATCATGAAGAGAAGTACGTCCAATGATAGCTCACAAAGGCATATGTTAAGCTGTAAATATGATGAGAAATGTTAGAAGATGGTAAAATGATGCCCAAATGAAAGTAAAGAAACAAGAAATCAGAGATAGCTTTAACAACCTCTTTAGTTCTGCAATAAAAATTAACGGGAACTGCATGAGATGCATATTCTGATTGCTGGCTTTGAAATTTAGCTCGGTAAAAAAGACATATTTCAACAGGACGGAGAAGTTCTCCCCTGGAATATAAAAAAGTCAAGGAAATATTGTTCATGAAAAGTATTACAATTAAAAGTATTGCACATAAAACAAAAGCTTTACAGTTAGAAAGGACATGTAACTAACCATATATCTCTTTGAGCATCAAAATATGTGCCACAACACTTGATGTGCTTATAATCCGGGATTTTGTCGCAAACCTCTGTTGTATTATAAGTTGGGCATTGTTGATGCACGCGGAGAAGAGGGAAGAAATCTTCTGTGCCTGGAAGTTCATGAACAAAATTCACTGAAATTTTGCCCATTTTAATATCAATTTGAGGAAGTTTCCCATACAGCCATGCTAAACTTTCTTCATTTATGTGCGGACTGCTCAGAGAGGCCATTCTTGGGTAGTTATCTGCTCCTATGCCATGAAGAGCAAGAGAAAGATCATGAAAAACTTTGAACTTGATTGGGTTCCCAGGTTTCTGCACATACTCTGGAACACCATCAAGAAAAGCCACACCAGAATCATTTTTTTTGTTGACAAGGTAAAAGGTTCTGTTCACCAGTTGATTACAACCCTCCCAGTCAGTAACTCCTTCAGAACCATCATCCTGAAAAGGATGAGCTTGCCAAAGCGCACATCCTCCATCATTAGTACAGCAGATGTCAACAAAGCATGATCCTGGATTAATTCAATCTCAGTGGCACACCCATGTCGTTCTTAGCGTACAATGATATCAAGGAAAACCACAAAACTGTAGACTTCCATCTCCTTTCAATGCAATATTTGACCTGCAGAAAATTTAGCCAACAGATATGATCCATAAGAATGATGACATTCCAACTAAGAGCACCGCCGATATGTCCAGCCAGAGAAGAAATGAGGTAATGTGAAACTTTATCTCAGAACCAGGCTCAGAAAGACAAAGGACAATTATATTGTAATCCTCAAGCAAATTTGGTCATTTGCAGACAAAAATTCCAACCAAGCCCAAGAAGAATTGTGATTCCTGGTTCTAAATCATACCATGAACATGTCGCTAATGAAAACATTCTAACAACAGTCTGACAGACTTACAAACCCCAACGCAATGTTATAAACCACAAGTTACCTCATGTTTATCCTTTCCAATTCAGGAATTCTCAGCAAATGCATTTATGGTTTAGGGACAAGAAACAAGACCAGGAGTGAAACAAAAGCATAGAGTGGTTAATGAGTTATTAATGGGCCTGGTGTGCTGGTTAAGCATGTATATAAAAGGTCCAAACCCAAAATGCCTCTTGCCAAGAAAAGAAGAATACCCCAGTGAAGCTACTCAGGTCACACCCAATAGGTGAAGTGACTGTTTCCTAGAGTTGCATGCAGCCTGAGAGAGGGCAAGAAATAGACTGGCTTCTTGGAAGGAAAGCCCCTGACCTCTCAAAAGTCAGAGAACCCATTTCCATTTTCGGTTTCTTTTCCATTTGTCTATGTTCAGATTTTGTCTTATCTTTTCCTATACCATTCATTAAAAGAGAAAAGCTATAACTAATCTTTGCTAGAAATAACAACTAGGAGTACCAAGTTATATCAGTTTAGGATATATTAATTTAATTAACCACCGGTCTAACTAATTTTTCCCAGTCTAGAAATATAGATACTTAGAGTTCCTAAACCAAAGGTATTCCTTTCATTTATAAAACAGATAATAAAAAAATTGAAAATCCTCAAAAATTGTCTAACAAAGGGGAAAAGAATAGCGAAATTTGCACTAGTCCTCAGATAGAACCATTAATGAATGAAAATTTTGCAGTAATATAAACGTATAGAGCTCACAAGCCAGTTACCTAAGGTATGTTAATTCAACATAAATTTCATACCCTGAAAAGAGCCCTTTCCCCTTCGAGAGAATAATGGATTGCACCACCAATACTCAAATTCCTTTCTTCACCTTTAACCGTAAAATACATATGTTGGGCAACATCTTGAATTGCAACAATTGCTCCTACACAAGCTCACAACTAATTACTACTGTAATTTTCCAATAAATAATAAACAAAACTATAAATTTAATTCTGAATACCATCAGGAACTATTGCTTCCAAATTATTGTTAAATTCCTGCCTAGCAGTGCCATTATTTCTGTTAAATTCCCTGGATGTCTTCTGACTAGAGGCACCATAAAACGAAGATGTCATTGACAAAATTGTCTGGCGTAATGAAAACAGAGTTAGACAAAGGGCACTGTATTTTGAAGGGGGAAAACACTTGGACAACTTCCAACAACTTTAAATAGCAGAAGAAATTATCACCTGTACTTCAGATAAAGAAAGTGTAACATCAAAGCCTGGAAGAGAACAACTGCCAAACCAACTGTGAGACAAGTGTAAAGAACCACTCTCTGGACTCTCTAGTTCCATAAATGCTCTCAATCTTTCAAAATAGGCTTCTGATGAATAGAATGAAGGAACTCAGATTTCAAGGGAACAGAGTCTCTTGAGCTGCTTGCAACACTAACAGAGTTAAGTTCATCTAAATTCTGAGATCCTGCAAGAAAATCTCCAGATGCATGGTGAGATGACAATACTTTTGGTGTCACTGAAGCAAAATGAGGGATTTCTATTTCATCATCCTCACTTGTATGAAGAACTTGAGAGAGTATTGACAAATGAGAAAGGTCAAATTTCAATTTCCTCCTAGTAGTTGCTGATTCGAGTTTGAGATGGATGTCAGCCTCAACTAAAATCTCTCGGATTTCACCTGTGTTAACAGATTAAACATTTAATTAAGTTTTCCTACACTATGATGCAGTGTCACATCTAAAGACGAAATTAATTTACCAGATTCATTTTCATGCACAAAGACAAGAGCAAAGTGAGACAAAGATAAAGCAAATGTATTTGGTAATCCACTTTCAGCTTGATAAGACGGGCAAGGAGTCCCTTGAGCATCCTCCGCAGGAAGATTATAGCGTGCTTCACTATGCTCTGTCATTGTGCATCTATTATGTTGTCGAGAAGCAGAGGCAAGACTTAAAATACTATGAAGATATGAAGAATAGCAACCATTGACCACTGCTAAAGATGCCGTTTCAAGAATCATTCCACCCTGCCCCATAAAATTTATAGCTCAGCTGAATGAAATGAAATATTGTAAATATTGAGATGACAGCATTTATAGATAATAGCTTGAAAGTGAAACAAACCAGAAAGCTGCATAGTCATCTTTTTATGAACTTCAATTTGTTAAAAATAAAAAAATAAAAAAAAATTCAGAGTATGATGTTCTCGCTCATTCTCCTCAAGATGGAACAAGTGCAAATACATATATGTAACTGTAGCCAACAGACCCGCCTATCAGATCCCAAAAGAGAAATTAACAATAAAACATAACCAAATATCCTATCCTGGGAAACACGAGTGGAGAAAGGAATAGAACATTAACCAAAGAGACATAAATGAAGACAATGATCACATGAAATTTCAAAACTTCGTCTCAGTAAAAGGCTTCAAGCAAAGATGCAGTTAAAAGCGCGAGAGAGAGAGAGAGAGCATTTCTTCCCTCTAAATCACACACATTACCTGAATTTTCATGGATATCAACTCAAATTCTCCACCAATAGAAACCAAAGACAGAAACTTATTCATTTGATGTGCTGGAACAAGATCATTCTTCATTTGACACCTTCCTATGAAAACATTACCTACTGCAACACTTATAAGTAACCAGCAACTTCCTGAAGCTGGAGTTCGAATATTTGTAGCAGACCCCCTTTCCTTGACAAAGTGGAGAGATTGATTATTGGATCTCTCAGAGCAGATTGCTTGATCAATATCCCGTCCCAAAGATATATTACCACCAGGTTTTTTGCTCTCGTTGTCTAAAGAAGCATTCTGAGGGGCACTCAAGTATAAAGTAAATTTGCAGTCAGAAAGAGATATTTCATGTAAGCAATTAACAGATTGCAAAACCAACTTTTCAAGGAGAACGTGATCATCATTGTTTCCAATAGAGTTCCCGTATTCAAAGACAAGAAGCATAATTCCTGATGAATCAGAGACAATATCTGCCTTTCCTTCTTCACAAGATATTGTAACAGAGGTATTCTGAATAGAAACCAAAATTCCATAATCAGCCAACTTTTTCTCAGCTAAAATGTTGCCAGTTACCAAGCTAAAAGTTCTCATCCAACTATCCACATTGTCTTTTGTCCTGGAATTATGAAGAATTACATCCACTGACTTAAATCTGCAGTTCCCGTTAATTAAAAACAGGCAACTATAATTTGTGAACAGGGTTCCTCCAATAGGTCCCTCTTGCCTCTCAGGTTCTGCAAATAATGCTTCTTCTTTCATGATTTTGGTATGTACAGTATCAACTGCTTCAAGACTGCTAAAAAGACAGGACACCACAACATACAAACTGGAAACTGCCTGTAAAAGAGAAAAGAGATCCTTTATCAACAATAATAAAAATTATGAAGTCAGTTCCTTACAATCTAGCAACAGTATATCAGGTCCCCATAATTTCATTCCACCTTAAGCTCATTCCCTATAATTTTTCTTTGAAATCAGGTCCTTACAATTTAAAATCCTTTGAACTAACTTTCCCCCATCAACCAGTATTATTGACCCCACTAAATTTTGGTCCTTGTAATTTGTAATTAGACCATGCCACCAATATGGGAAAAAAAATGTAAAAAATACTGAAGCCATCAAATGCAGAAATCATTTAGGGAAATAGCCAAGCGCACAAGGATCTCTATCTAGCTAAAGCACAATGGAATTAATGATATTTCATGAAATCATAAGGAAACCATGCATCCTAGTAACCATCTGAAGACCTAAAGACTTGAAACATGTGATTGATATAGGGATGGTAACTGTATTTTTATTAATTAGAAACTCTATTAGAAAAATATAAGCACCTCACCCAGAAGTTCCAGTAGTTTTAGGAGAATCTCCCAAATACAAGAAACAAAGTGATTATTCTAGCCACCCAACAATGTACAGCTATTTATAGCACTAGTAATTAACAATTAAATAAATTACAACAAGAAGCCATATACTAATGTCCTAATAAGTGACGTCAGCGATATGGATGGCATGACATCTTTGAGCTCTATCAACTACCAACTCTTTAGACATATCATTTACCAGAATATCCCATTCAATGTATTCCTTGAGGGTCCTTCTAGGCCTCTCTCTACACCACTTATAGGGATGAAGATCATCTAATTGACCCTTCTCACTAGTGCACCTAATGGCCTTTGTTGCACATGTTCAAACCACTTTGAAGGATTTTCTACCATTTTTTCTCAATTATTGCCACACCAACTTCATGTGCAATCACATATGCAAAGCGGCACATGGTGGTGCATTATGGGTGCCTAAAGTGCTATCATCATTGTCTGTTCTCCAAGTGAAATGGTAATCACCGCATCCCCACTATCCCCACTACTTCTCCCATATCCAGCAACTGCGCAACTCCCCTAATTCACACCCTTATGACTCTCACCTGCCCATCTTCTTGCCTACATATGTTTCTTTAAGTGTAAGTGAGAATGGGTCAGCATCCTTAAAAGAAAGCACTTGAATACTTGATTTGCAACAAAATAAGCTTTATATCACTTGAATACTTGATTTGCAACAAAATAAGCTTTATATCACTTGAATACTTGATTTGCAACAAAATAAGCTTTATATCCTAGAATGCATGCTAACTCAAGGGGCCAATGAAAGAAGGTAAAAGCTAACAACAGATCTATAAGGAAGGCACCTTGTTGCTACGTGACATGCAATAATTTAAATATCTTCAATGGCCAAAATCACAGAATTTTACCCCAACAAATGCACTAACCAATACCTCCAATGATGATTATGATGTAAGTGATCTTCGCCAAGTTCAACTTGATTGGTTGGGCTGAATTTAAGAGTTCAAAAGGTATAACAAGGCTGAAGAGAAAAGAAAACTCTGATGCCAACTCTAACCTCCTAACATTCTGAATTGTGATTAGGTTGAGTGAGGAAAAAGTTGAGTGAATCTTATGATGGTATTAAGCTGCCATTTCTGAGTTTCCAACTTCAGGACAAGGTGAATCTTCTGGGGGGAGTGTTAGGAGGACCCAACGTACTGCTGCCACCAAAACATACAGAAGGAGACATGAGGGAGTAGGAACGAGGGCAGAAAAGGGGAGCCACTGGTTCAGAAGACAGCACCAAGGTAAAGAAGAAAAAAGACACAAAAAGCAGAGGAGCAAATGGTAGAGATAAGAGGGACCAGTTAAAGAGTAGCTGGTAAGATATAAAAAGTGAAAAGCTGAAAAAAAGGGGAACAAGAACTTTGGGTCAGAATTTAGCAGCCATCCTCTCGAAAGTTGGCACCTGTATTCTCATCTTGAAGGGTTTTGTGTTGTATTAGTTGTGTTTCTAGTGGGCATCTGTGTATTAGCTATGTTTCCGAGGGGTGTCAGGTGGGTGTCCATTGAATAAGTTGTGTTTCTAGGTGGCCGTGTGGTATGGTGCATGGAGTTCCTCTTTCTTCATTTTCTGTGCTAGTGTTCTGCATTGCTCCATATATGTACCCTCAACTTCATTTACACATTATATGTTGGTTTAGATTAGCGTCATGTAGCAACTTTGCATCATTCTGTGTTTTGTTTCCGTTCACTTGTATTTTGGGTGCAACAGAGATGTCGGGTTGGATCTTGTCAGATGATTTGGGCCAGAATAGCAAGACCCAAGTTCCCCATTTCGTTTGATCTTCCGTTTATATTATACTAAGTTTTAGTTAGAAAACTTCACTGGTTCCTAACAGGTTCACTAAATGATCGACTTAAAACCTTGACATGATATACTTACAGCATATTTTACAATAGGTCCTAACAGCATTACTTGGTCTTCTTTCATGTTCTCAGTCACTAGAAAGTGGTTCAAAATGCATAAAGGTGCCTAGTACTTAAGGGGCAATAAATTTAATCAGGCATACAATGTAAAACTTATCATTTGACTTAAACAGGATGGGAAAAAAACTACCTGATAGATCATATACAACTCATCCAAAAATGACAGAACAGTTAATCCTCCAGCCATCATGGTGAAAGCAGCTGAAAAAGCAACTGTTGTTGTGCTTAAAGAGTGCATGTACTCCCTGAAATATCAATTTAACACTCATAAATCACAATCACAAGGAGAAATATGCATATGACAACATATTTTTAAATTATGTAATGGAAGGGCTAGTAATCATAAATCTATCACAAATACAAGGGCCTTAAAAAAAAAAAAAGTAACTTATCATCAAATTTCAACATGAGGTCATGGCCATATCACCTGCGGAAACTTCTCTCTCCAGAAAACACTTCAGATAAGCAGCAAAATGATATAATCATAACTTAAGAGCCCAGTAAGAGAGAAGGAGTGTCTGCAAGTTTCGGTGTTTTCCTTTTGCTTTTTTTTTAAAAAAAAAAAAAATTTGTTGGGTGGGGAAGTCGAAGGTCTTAAAACGAATAACAATTTCTGTTAGAAGTTGGCAATTTTTTTTCCGATTCAAGGGTGATTCCAAACTTCATATTCAGAATTATTTGAATATTCTTTGTATCGTCTTGAATCATACTTGTTTGCTTTATCGTGATCTAGTTTTATTGTGATCTAATTCGGAGAACATACTTTCCATCCAATCATACAATTATTTGCATTCTACTTAGTAAAATTTGTGCATCAAAGTTCAATTATTATTTTCGCCTCAATCAACATCAAATCAATCAGAGATTAAATTCACCAAACTTTTTTCATGACTTTGTTCCTATATTCAACATATATCAACCCCAGTACTGACAAAGCAATACATAATAAGCCTACTCAAAATTATCCAAAAAGGAAAGCTGAGCATAGAGAACACCAAGTCTGCACAGGTGCTGAAACTTCATTTTTTTCCCCTCATTGAACTGAAGAATGGGACTAAGATTCCTAGGCACACAGTGTAAAAGCAACATATTAATGCATTCCCAAGTCAACACCAACTGGCACAATCATGCATTTACATAATATTTTTTTATCCATAAAAGAACACGTGGAGAAAAAAATGAAGTCAATGCTTGAATATCATGGGAAAAAAGAAAGAAAACAGCAAGGAAAGAGAAACAAAGGAAAAAAGAATATCAGCTCAAAGAGACGAGAACAATCTCAAATAAGGTCTTGAGATATTTGCATATACCGGTAACTTATTAAGAAAAAACATTGAAGAACCATGAATCATCAAGTCCCAGTGGAGATTTCACTATAAAGGACATAAATTAAAAATTAAAAATATATTTGAGAAAAAAATTCAAGTATATATGATTGGCTCATAGAAACATCAACTGCTTTTCAGACATTGATTAGAATAATAACCAGTCTGAGAAACAATAAACAAAAGAAAAATAATGTCAAGATACAAGACCCATTGAGGACCATCAAGGAACCAACAATGAAATCAAAGTATCATCCTATAAACATATCACCCCCAAACCAAAAAAATAAAAAAATAAAAAACATCATCCTATAAACAACATCCTACCTAATGGATGAAATCTGTAATGTAATTGGCTTCATTGCAAAAAGTTGAAATTGATGGCTCTCAGCTGGTTTCCTCAAATAAGCATTTAAACCATTTAGACGAAGATAACAACCAAATGAAATCTTTTCCCACGATGCATATTTATCATAATTTGGTTTAGGGATATCGATTGCCTGAGGTTCCAACCTAAGACACTCTTCTTTCACATCATCAAATCCCAGCAAATCTACCAATGGCGCCACCCCACACAGGGAAGGTGAACCAATAGCCACTTCTATCTCATGGAAATCAAAAATCAAGTCAAAAGAATTATGACTAACATCAGCCTTCTTGTGTAAAAATCTCACAGAAGGACCATCAACAAATACTCCAAGCTGAATGTTTTTCTCCGGAAGCACTTCAAACAGGGCCATAACCCATGCTTTGGCATAATACTCAAATTTGTTAACCCAACAAACTTCTGGTTTAGCCATAGAATTCGAAACAAGTGATGTTTTCCCCTTGTCCTCCTTCCAAATAAAATGCTGCATCTGACCAAGAAGTAGAGACACTGACGATACTGAATAATGAGTCAAAACTAGATTTAACTTTCCTAGAATCAAACCACATTCAGGGAAACCAAAATCCGAATTCTTAAGGCCCGGGTATGTGAATGATCTTTCAAACTTACAGAGAAGAGATGGATTTTCAGAATACTCCATTCTGTTTTCAATAAAACTATCACAAATTCCTTTCCAGCTCGAGCAAATTTTCCCCAAAAGGCTTTCCACACGAAGAGCACATGAACCTTCATCCTGGACCTCATCAGCATCTGAAAGAAAAAATAACTTTGCTGGCTCAACCCATAAAATTGATTCCATATCATCGATTCCTTCCTTCCTATTCTCTTTCTCTGAATCAATAAGAATATTCATTTTACTTGACTTTGATGATGCTCCAAGAGATGCAGGCATAACCCTCATTAGCCCACATGATAAATAAACTCTCTGCTCAAAAATGTCTTCAACAGATACAAATAACAAAGCATCAATACAAAAGCTTATTGAATGGAAATCTGTGTATTCAAACCCATAATGTGACTTTAGCTCAGCATATACAGATGGTTGAATTCTACTGGCTGGGGAAACCGTTATAATCACTTTCCCAATGTCCAGAATGAAACAACGCTTTTGACAAGGAGATTTGTTGGTGCAATCCAAAGTGCCATCAGCATATCGATCTTTCACAACTTCTTCTCTCAAAAATAAGAGATTTACTAAAGATTTGATTATTTTTGAGGTCAATTTCCATATAAACATCAATATCGGGAAAAGAGGGCGAAAGAAATTGAAAGGACTTGTGATAAAATGTTTCTCGCCATCAGATTGAACTTTCAATGTGGCTCTATGACGAGCTACTCGCCTTGCCAAGGCTATGCCTGCAATGGGCAACCTTTCCTCAGTGTCAGATATTACCTTCCAGTGGTGTCTAGCAGAACTCAACTTGGAGTTGTTCCAAGAAATCTTAGAAATGGATCTATTCAACAAGAGGCCAGAAGAATATCCAATCAACAACAAGAGATTCTCATAAGCGTTGACATAATGTATCCATTGACTAACAGTACAAACTAATCTATGCAAGGACAATCTGGGAGCATAGCCCATTCTGCTGGCAGCTAATCTCCATAATTCTCTAGCACTTCTAGCATGATTGTGCTTATAAGATAGCACTTTATCAAGAGCTAGATATATAAAAATGTCATCTGGAGAGAATGAAAAAGTCAGTTCTGGAAAATAGATAGTGCAATCGGCCAGCTGAAGATCATGCAATTTGATGTGTGTACACAGATCACATGAAAATACAAGACGGTCTATGCAATCTTTCTCATTAAATCCAATCTTCAACCCCATGCCATTTAATATGTAAGAGCTCTCGTTCACTGGAAGAAAAATTGCACCAAGAAGACCTCTGGTAAGACATTTACCATCCAGAAACTTAGACCTTGCATTAAACTCCTCTAATTCCGCAAAACACATCAACACATTGTTTAAGATAGGGAATTGAACCTCCACACGGATGTGATGTGCCTCTAGATGACAGTGTTTGAGAATAAGATTCACAAGTGATGCTGAAAAATTCTTTCTTGAAGGTGCAGTAAACAAGATTCTCTCCAAGAGGTGATGCAAAGCACAACCCTGAAATCCATACAAAATGTCACTGTGATGGCCATAATGATACTCCCTCTGTCCCTTTTTATAAGCAACATTGGAACTCATCACGTAGAACAAAATATTAGTTAAAATAAGTTAAAGATAATAAATGTGTAGAAATTAGAAGTTCTTTTTCTAAAATGCCCTTATTTATGGGGGAGAGAGAGTATAAGAGAAAGAATAAGAAAATTATTATAATAAAGAGAATTATGGAAGAGAGAGAATGTGTGATGGAAAGATGATAGTTTGGAAAATGAAATAATAAATATATTAAATATTAAAATAAGTAATTAATAATGGCAAAATAGGAATTTTGCTACAAAAATTTAAGACAACTTGCAAATGTTGCTTATATTTAGGGACAAGAGGAAGATGGTAGTTGTTGCTTATAAAATGGGACAGAGAGAGTATCATCTTAATAAAAAATTTTCCTTGGAGATGCTTGATATAAAAAATTATAAGCCCAATTGTATCAAACTCTTTGGATCAATAGACTAGATAACAATGCATAGAGTTCATCCCAAATGATCTTTCGCCATTTTTAGTGCATCTACAACATAGACAGCCAATGGACGTTCATTTTCAAGTTGAATTCCCATCCTTTAACGATTTTGCAAGAAATTAGAAAGTGAAAAGAAGCAGCCAACCAAATCAGTATTTCCATTTGTTTTCAAGTACCTCGTTCAGTGACAGTTCAAGGCAGAGAATCTTTTAACAGAACAAAATGATGAAATGAACACGATTTGAAGCATAGCAATCGAACAAACATGGACAGCAACATAAGAACGAAGAAAATTTTATGCGATGAATTCGATTTTTGCTACGCATTTTACATTGGGAAAATCTGTCAAGAGAATAATAATGTAGACGACGGTTCAGTGTTGGCTGAAAGCAGCTTTGATAGAGAACTTCGCCGGGTAGCAAAAGTTAAGTAATAGGAAAAGAAACAGCAGTTGCAACAAATAGGACGGCGACTTATATAAAATTTCTCAGAGCATTACCTCTGGATCAAGTGCCGAAAGCTTCTTCCTCACATTTTCCAAGTCATTATGCTTTGATGTCCGCAAGCGCCCCAAGCATCCCTCCTGCTCTGGCTTCCTTATATATCATACACAAAATGACAGCTTTAGGAGATATTGACTAAGGTACAAATTACAAAGGCAGCGAGAACAGGACATAGAAGGACACACAAAACAACACAAAAGCCCATAAGTAGGGACTTACTCAAATGATAGTACAACGTGGACTCCATGAACTTCGATTGAGAAGGCTGGTGCGGACCAGTTCGATAATCGAACGCTTAGATGTTCAACTGTGATGTCCTTGAAAAACAACAGAGCAGGCGCGTCCAAGAGCTCGTTAAGAACGGAAACATCAATGCGAAGATTATCCGCAACCGCAAAAGACTGGATGAACCCTAATTTAAGATGGAACTCAGGTTCCCCCAGCAGCCATGGCTGAAGCAGAGACAGTAGTCTCCGCCGGATGATGCGTTTAAAGGGCATGGTGGCATTAATTAGGATTTGGATTGGATAACACTGAATTTTTATCGAAGTTCTACTGGTAAAGCTGAATTCGAAGTGGCTCCGAAAGCAAAAGTAGCTTCAGCATGAAATCGATGTGCATCCGCCTCTGCCAGTGAATCGGCGGGAACTTAACGAACCATACCAGTATCCGATTGAAGTCCTTTTGTCACGTCAGCCGAAAAAAGAAGTCCTTTTGTCCTGCCAAACAACATTTTTTTTTACCAAAAAAAAAACGTCGTTCTGTCACAGTAAAGTGTAAAAACCATGTGACAAAAAATCATGAAGCCCAGTTTACTAGTTCTCTTTTTGGGTCAGGAAGCCCAGTTTACTAGTTCAGAAACAATAAAAGTATGAATTTTTTATATTTCTATAAGAATGATTTTATTTTTTAATGTGTATAGAATTTTCAATTTTGATTTTAATACTAAAAAATAAATATTTTTATGTCATTTTTTCATGTGATATCCTATAGCCATTAATTTTCTTAAATAAATACTAACTTCAATTCTTAATATAAGAACTAGATAACTAATTTGTAAATATTAAAAAAAATTAATTAAATTAGTTATTTATAATAAATAAATATTTTCTTCTCTGAAATATTCTCATAAATCATGTGCATTAAAATAAAAATCCTTTAACATGTATAATCATCATAGAAACTATTTTGAAAAGACAAATTAATAAATATAGGAAACAAAGCAAAGTGAATTGAGTATTATATTTAGGACCAAATAGAATCCCTAGTTAGTTTTTATACTTTTCTAATCCTAAATATAAAATATATTTTATCAAAGGTATTGTACTACCTCCGGTCCTTATTATAAGACCCCATTTGACTTTTTGTTTGGTCCTAATTATAAGACCCCAATCCATTTTGTCTCTCATATTTATGTATTTTTTTCCAAGATAATCCTTCTAATAATGATAGTTCTAGCCAATATACTTAATTAGTAAGGATATTTTAGGAATGACAACACTTATTTATTACAAATAACTAACTTAACTTACTTCCTTAATCTCTTCAAATAAGTCAACTGGGTCTTATAATTAGGACCAAAGGTAGTATCAAATATATGAAACGATTTGGAAGGCCGAAGGTTTGAAGCAGCAAGCTGACATCTTCATAGGACATATATAAGAATACATGGAGAATACCGTTTACTCTTAATTTTAGTCAATTGACCAAATCAAACCTCATTACGAAGAATGCCGTTTGTTTGATTAAAAAAAAAAAAAGTCGGATTTGTCTGTTTCTAAGGAAAAAGGACATCTCTTTTTTTTTTTTTTTAACCATGATATGATATGACTAAGCTAGACATCTAATCAATTAATTAAAATATGCCAAACGAATCCATGGCATGCTATTTGTAGGCTAAAAATGGACGCCCTTCAATACAATCACACCAACAGTTTTTGCGGTTTTCTAACGGATTATTATCATATCGTCCTTTCCTCTAAAACAGTGATTCACCTTCCTCTCTGTTGAATGAACAAAACAAAAAGAAAAGGCCTTTTCCCTGCCTTTGCCCGTGACTTCATTGTCAGTTTTGTTTCTGTTTAATCTAATCATATTCATTCTACGAAAAATTTTCTGTCGCTTTTTGTTCATGCATGCAAAGGAGGGATATAATGATGACAGGCTCAACAAGAAAAGGTCGTGTGCTCTCCGAAGAGAGTAATACATATGGCCGCCAAAAGTTTGACAACTTAGGAAGAAGCGATAATAATAAGGACGAGTATAACAATGATCATAACTGCAATCATTGTCCAAGAGAAAGCAATGTTGTAGATCTTCTTGGTCCATATCATGCAATGGCGGCTGATCTATACGAGCAATCTTCGTCTCCTCTCTCCAAATCTCCATGGTCATCTCACGTAGACGCCCCTCCTTCTTCTGCACCCGCCATGGAAGATAGCTCATCGTCCAGTATTTTGTTGGGGTCGTTAATCCGTGAAGAAGGCCATATATACTCGCTTGCGGCATGCAAAGATTTGTTGTATACAGGATCCGACAGCAAGAACATTCGAGTATGGAAGGACCACAAGGAATTTTCCGGGTTCAAATCGAATAGTGGTCTGGTTAAAGCAATTGTGATTGCAGGAGAAAGAATCCTGACGGGTCATCAAGATGGAAAGATCCGGGTCTGGAAAGTCTCCGCCAAGGATGAAACTCTGTACAAGCGAATGACCACCATGCCAACTCTAAGAAACTACATCAAATGCGCAACGAAACCCAGCAATTACGTGGAAAGTCAGGACAAACGACATCGCAGCAAGCTCTGGATCAAGCACTACGACGCCATCTCCTGCCTCGGCCTTACAGAAGATTGCTCCCTCATTTACTCTGCCTCTTGGGATAAAACGTTCAAAGTGTGGCGAGCAGCAAACTACAAATGCCTAGAATCCGTAACCGCTCACGACGACGCCGTCAACGCTTTGGTTCTGGGATTCGACGGATTGGTGTTCACAGGTTCCGCCGACGGCACCGTGAAGGCATGGCGGAGGGAGGTACAAGGAAAAGGAACAAAGCATTCTTTTTCAAGTGTATTGATGAAGCAAGAGTGTGCGATAACAGCATTGGCAATAAACCCAGAAGGGACCGTTCTGTATTGTGGTTCGTCCGATGGGTTGGTGAATTTCTGGGAGTGGGACAGGAGTCTATCTCACGGTGGAGTTTTGAGGGGCCATAAATTGGCGGTTCTGTGCTTAGCGACGGCACAGAATCTCTTGTTCAGTGGGTCTGCTGATATGTCGGTTTGTGTGTGGAAAAGGTCGTTGAACGGAGAGCATCACTGTATGTCGATTCTGAATAGCCACACCGGTCCGGTGAAGTGTCTGGCGGTGGAGAAAGATCACGAGGCTATGTGCAACGAGCGAAGGTGGATTCTGTACAGTGGGAGTTTGGACAAGTCAGTGAAGATGTGGCGAGTTTCGGAGCAACCATATGGTCAACAGCATCAATCGCATCGTAATAGCACTGAAGTTTTCCCCAGATCTTCGTCTCTGCGAAAATTGGGATCAAGAAGATATTGACAGCAGAATTGTGCGAACGTGGCATTGTGCAAATGTAAATATTTATGTGGTTTTGCATCTTTTGAATTGCGATTGGTAATTCCATTCACTTTTTTGCCAGTGGAAGGTGAGATCAGAATGGACGGTTAAGGCTTCATCCAAGTGTGAAATTGATGGGAAAAGAAGAGTTGTGATCAAAACGAGAGGATGAAAAAAAAAAAAAAAAGGATATTAGGTCCGGGCCATGCTAAGATATGACCTTGTATATATATAGAATGAATGATAATTTTTAAAAACTATCAGCTCATTATTCTGCCCTGTTCTTAACTTTTAATCCTCGAATTGCCTATATTCTACATATTAGCAAGTGATTTAGTGGATTAAAATCATGTTTGGTACCAAGTATGGACACTGCTAAAAAAAAATATTTAACGACAGTTAAAATGAGTTTTTCATAGCGGTTTTAAGAGCCATGTATATGCTATCAACGTAAAATATAAAGAATTTCATGGCGGTTAAAGAACCGCCGTGGTATGTGACTTTTCACAGAAATAATCACTGTAAAATTTTTTTTTTTAAGCTCACTTTCATCCCATTGATTAGGATGAAACGAAAGAATAAGGCTCTAAAGAAAGGGGTTTGAGAATCAATTAACCAATAACTTCTTACTAGTTAAAAGCATTCTGATGAAACAAACGTAGATTCTTTTCCGCCATAATAATGCCATTTTGCTTCGCCTTCTACCACTAGATCAAAACTATTAAGATTTAATAAAAGTAAAATCAAAAACTCAGATCTGATAAAATTTACGAATTTCAGGCTGTCAAACCACAAAAACTATAAAACCCATGAAAAGAATGGAGAAAAAAGAGTGAAAAACTCACAAATAAGAATGAAAATGATAATGCAACGGGAACAGCGACAGCAATGACAATAACAACAGCAACGATGATAGAAGAATATGGCAAAGATGGTAGAAGTAAAGGATAAAGGCCAGCAACAGTAGAAGAAGGGAGAAAATCGAGTGAGGAGGTAATAGGAGACTATGAGCTCTGACTCTGAAAAGTGAAAATTATCATGGGATGGATAGGGTTTTAAAATTCTAATAGACTTTTTAAAGCGGATATTTAAAAAACCATCTTGAAAAGTAAAATTTACTTCCCTATATTTATAAAAATACCACCGTTATTTTTTTTACAATGTTTTTTCTAATGACCATCGTAAATTAGTGTCGTGAAAGCTTTTTTTTTTGTAGTAGCGTGAGAACAAGGATTAAAGATTAGAATTAGGATTTGAGAAAAACCATTAAAGAGTGTTTAGTATGAATAATTTCTTATTATATAGGATTAGGCAGTCCCATATAAATAGAATAGGGGGATACCACCTCATCTCATGGTATTCCCCAATCCACATAATATAGATTTGTTAAGTCATAAGTAACAACCAATCACTCATACTAAATATTCTTTTAACATATTTTTTTTTTTCAATTTTTATCCCTCATTTTCAATGTGTGGTATCAAATGGGATCTAAGTGTTCTTTTCTTTTTGGTGGAAGAGGAGTGAATATATACAATTAGTATTCTATATTTGCAAAAGCAGAACCATCGATTGATAAGAATATCCATTTCTCTGCGCGTGATAAAATTTAGTTTTACCCTGATGTTCACCGGGAAAGAAGAAAATTAGTGTGGCCCTCAGTTGAAGTCTGACATGGATTTGGGCAGGTTGATGTCAAAACTAGGTTGTCCTGTCTTCCAAATGGCAGTGGCAAGCAAATGTGCATATTTGTTTCTTTCTTTTTTTTTTTGGGTTAAAGTATTTAAGAAAAATATCCCAATTCAAGATTTGATTAAAAAATTAATGTTAAATAAAAAAGAAGTTGAAAAAAATATAAAATTCGGGTAGTAAAACCTGGAAGATTAAATAGGAATCAGGTTATTGTTTGACATTAATCATCTAGTCAAGTCTTCATTTGTTATTCTCCCTTCACCAGTAGGAAAAGTTTACATAACTCGCATCAATAAACGTCGGAAAATGATAGTACAAAATCAAACATCTCTGAGCCACTAGTCGCATGTTTATCATGCAGATACTGATGCATGCACGACAACCCAACAAGAACAATCATGCCTAAAACGGTACAAACAAAAGGAAAAAAAAAGCTAGGCTTCACGTAGCTCCACTCACTTAAAAAAAGTTACAGTAGCGAAATACATCCATGGAGTTAAAATTTAAGGCGAGGAAGAAGAAGAACCTCAAGTGGGGTTGCCTTTACATTTGTCAAACCAGTGCTCATAGTCATGTCCACGGGTTCCTTAGAGGGAGTAGACATTTCAAAACTCTGCAAAAGTGTAGCCAATGTAAGATGCATCATCTGTAGTGCTAATGACATGCCAGGGCATGATCTCCTTCCTGAGCCAAATGGAAGAATCTCATAGTTTTGGCCCCTCACATCAATATCCTTATGACTAGATAAGAATCTTTCGGGTTTGAAGCTATGAGGATCTGGCCAAACATGCTCGTCACGGTGTATTTTCCATATGTTCACCATCAACTGTGTGCCTGCAGGAACGTGATGACCAGAGGACAGCGTGCAATCCTCTATTGCCTCAAGAAAATTAATGAGTGTACTGGCAGGATAGAGACGTAAGCATTCTTTTACAGTGGCTTGTAGATAGGGTAAATTCTTAATGTCAGATTCTTTCACTAGGATTTCTCTCCCTATTTGGATGTCTAGTTCATCTTGAGCCTTCTTCATCACTCTTGGATTGTTAAGTATCAGACATAAAGCCCATGTTATTGCCACCATTATGGAGTCAGCTCCTGCTATCATATTCTGCAGCAGAAGAACTAGTCATAAATTAACTCGTTTTTATAACATGAAAGAGAAACAACTCTCTTATTTTTCTCTCCGGCAATAGGCATTGTTCACACAAGAACTTATAGGCCCTCCAAGAACATAGATTCCTTGTGCAGCGCATTAAATCAATAATAAAAGTTATCTGCGGCCCACTAAATCAATAATCAGAAGAACAAAAACACACAAAATAGGGGGAAATCAATTCAAGAAACTCACCAAGCTAGTAGCCTTGATAATAGTATCAGAGTCAAAAAAAGGAATTGGGTTTTCCTGTAGGATCCTCAGCATCACATCCATGAAGTCTTGTTCTTCCCGTGCCTGCTCGCCTAATAGTCTTCTCTGTTTGTGTTCCTCCAACCACCCGCCAATGAGTTGGTCCAATGCCTTAGCCGTCTTCTTCATTTTCTTTTTAACACCATTCATATCCCACCACTTGAGCAATGGGACTGCATCAGATACCACAGGATCCCCAAATAGATGTATTAAATCCCTAATCACTTTCTGGCAGTACTGTGCCTCACCATCCTCAGAGTTTGCTCCAAAGTATCTCTTACCTGCCACCATTCTTAGAAGAACATTTAAACACAAATTTCCAAACCATTGCTTCATATCCACGAAAACCCCATTTTCAGGGCATCCTTTGCTTGACCATAAGTTGTACAACTCTTTTACTGCAATCTCCACCTCAGTAGTTCTCATATGTTTTAATTTCTCAAGCCTATGGTTTGATAGAAGCTCAATTGTTGCTATCTTTCTCAACTCACGCCAGTAAGGGCCGTAAGGTGCAAATCCAAACATCGCACAGTCATAGCCTAGAAGCTTTGAAGCAGTAACGATAGGTCTGCCGGAAAATACTCTGTCATGTACAGTGAAACACTCTTTGGCCATTTCCCAACTGCTCAATATGAGGACCTTGCATGAACCCATCTTTATGGTAAAAGCAGGTCCATACTTGTCAGCCATGGCAGCTAGTGTTTCATGAAACAGTTGATCCCTGCCAAAAAGATGAAGATGGCCAACAATAGGCAATGCCCCGCTTGCTTGAGGAGCACTAGAGGCCCTAGAGTCATCTGTAAGCCATCTCCTGAAGTAGTAAATAAAGATGCAGACTAGAGCGACAAGCAAGCTGATGATCAATGTTAGTGAGAATGGGAGGGAATCCTCCATTACATATGATAGACTGAAGATAGAGAAGTACAAGGAACAATTGATGAGATCCTTTTCTGTGTTTTATTATGTAATGGATCCCCATCCTGCTTTCCCATTTCTTTATTTTGTAATTTCGAAAATTATACTGTCTTTTTCTCTACTGTGGTGGGCAGGCTTTGACTTTCTGCAATGCAATATCTGACTGCCATTGGCGGCTTCCACTATGAAAGTAACTAAATGATATAATACAGATTCGGATAATGTCGTGTGTGGTAAAAAAATTCTGAGTTATCAGCAATTATTTGACTTGGTGAGAAGTGTGAAGATTTTGGTTTGGTCCAGACAGCTCATAGAAAAAAATTATACTCAGTATTAAAGGATTAATATAACTCATAAGCGCTTGCATAGATTCATTTCGAACAAGAGCAGGGAGAAGAGAGGTTTTTCTTTTCTTATGGGAAAAAATGTGAGTGAGTTTAGCTTTAGGAGTCAAGACAGATAGATCTCATGATATAAAAAGTACTCATAAACATTACTTACAATGCACTCATCAACGTACAGCTTTTCATTTTGACAAAGGCATTCTTGCCCACACTCTTCTAATATGTAAGCAAGAGAAAAAGAATCTCATAACAAATACTACCTCCAGTCCTATTTATAAGAGCTAGTTGACTAATTTGAGGAGATTAAGAAAAAAAGTTAAGTTAGTAGTTTATAATAAATATGTATTGTCTTTCCTAAAATATCCTTAATAATCAAGTGTATTGGCTAGAACTATTATTGTTAAAAGGACTATCTTGAAAAAAAATATATAAATATGACAGACAAAGTGGATTGAGGTTTTTTATTTAAAACCAAAATAAAAGTCAAACAAAGTCTTATATTAAAGATCAAAAGCAGTACTACATACAGTCCTTAATATAAGATGTACTAGATCTTATATCAAATATTCGAAATAGTATGAAGGAAAAAGAGGATGTTTTAACAAATTTGTAGTTCTCTTTTTGGGCAAGTACAAATTTCTGATTGAGAAACTCTGTGATTCCAAAAAGTGAGATGAATTATTTCTAGGAACATAAAATGATGAACGGGTCTTTTGTAAACGTTGACTTTGATGCGAAGCAAATGCTAAAGTATCATGTTGGTGATTGTGCATGTACCTTGTTTAGTTCTATTTCTTCATCATGTCTCAATCTCAACGAATTTATTTTATATCAAAATATTAAAAAAAAATGAATTTGCTTTAGAGCAAGAGGTGGGCATGACATGTTAGCCTCAACTAAAAAATATGATAAGGGTAAGGAAAAGTAAATTATAATAAAATGTTATTATTCAATTATTGATTAATAATATAAAACATGGTTGATTATAATATCAACGGGATAAGGTGGAGTGAAAGAATGGAACTTTAATATTCATATGAGATAACAGTGAATTTAAAAAAATTAAAAATAAAATTCTTTTTAAATGATCGAATGTGACCCTTGTTTCTTTAAATTTTTGTTGATGTTATCAAAAAATTTTGCTACTCAGAACTAGTCAACGGACTTGTTGGGCGTCTAATGGCAGCTCATGAGCATTATATGAAAGGGTGAATAGGACCATCGAGAGTTGGACTGGGAGACTGGGTATTTTTTATTGGTCAAAAGCAGAAATTCGTTCACTTATCAGCAAGAAAGTTCTTTACAGGCTTTTTTACTCAGATATGATGAACAGTAAAAAATTTACTCAGATATGATAAGATCAAAACTATTTACTAAGATACTACACCTGAAATCGTTCAGACCGTGAATAACTTTAAATTTGTACAGAACTCGTTCTTGGTCTGAACAACTTCTGTGGGGCCTACATTATAAAATAAAAGTTGTTCTTGGCCCGACCAATTTCAATGGGACCCACAATCCATATTTGTCTTATGCTCCATGTGAAATTGCTTCCTTCCATGCCTTTTCAATTTTCATTTGACTAGACCATACTTTTGTTTTTTCCTGCCACACGCAAAGTCATTCAAGAAGTAGTCTTTCATTGTTTGAAGCTCAACTCACACGTAAGAATTCATTCCCTACATATTCCCATCAGTATAGGACTCAGAGAATGGTCATTCATTGTCTTCAGCTTTGTTTTGGCATGTGAGTGCATAGTGTAAAATTTTGGTCTATATAATGGTATTCGACATCCCCACTCTATCTACCTTCTCATCACTTCTCAAATTGTTCTTAAACTTGGCCGATTCCTTCCATTCTTCTTTCTCCTTCCACACTTTTCGTGTGAAGTAGGTGGTGTGTACGGTCTTGCAATTGTATACATTTTATCTCAACTTGAAGCTTAATTTTTCTTCTGAATAAGGTACATTCTTTTGATTGAATGTTTTAAAAAAAATTTTGGTATGTATTTTGCTAAATGATGGGTAAAAATTTTATATTTAGTCATTTTTACATGTTGAGTTTGTTTTGATTAAAAAATATAGACATATAATTAATTGTCATGTAAAATAAATTGTAGTTTACTTTTTTATAATCTGATTAAATATATAACTATTTCTTTAGTAGATAGTGTTTGAGTAAATATGTAGTCAGATTAAATATGTATCTGGTTAGATAATATTTGGTTGTGAGCTTAGTCTGGTCTTATATTTGGTGAAAACTAGCACTAAATAGTATCCAAATTTTCCTGATAAAAAGAGTACTGATGGTGGGATTAATAATAATGAAAGAGAGGAGTTTTTTCATTTAATATTTGGGGAAAATTAGAGAGGAGGACTTAGGAAAAACAATATTTATTAAAGATAATCATAAAAATTATAATTATTTAGGGAGACCAAATAATAAAATATAAATCTAAAAAAATTACTCAACAGTAATGGCTAATTGTTTTGTCATATTAAGTAATTACAGTTTTTAAATAACTAGTGTGAAATAGTTATTAACATTTATTTTTGTTTTCAATCATAAGGATGCTTTTTTAAGTCACTTAAATGGTACCTAATGTAAAATTACACAAGTGCATTTATTATAAGCTTATCATTATTCAACGTAGATGTACCTTTATGTGCTAGTCAAAGAATAATTATATTCCTTTTAGCCTTTAATTTCTAAAATGTATACAATTGCAAAACTGCACACACCACCTACTTCACACAAAAGTATGGAAAGAGAAAGAAAAATGGAGGGAATCGGCCAAGTTTAAGAACAATTTGAGAAGTGATGAGAAAGCAGATAGAGTGGGAATGTTGTATGCCATTATATAGACCAAAATTATACTATGCACTCACATGCCAAAACAAAGCTGAAGACAATGAATGACCACTCTTTGAGTCCTATACTGATGGGAATATGTAGGAAAGGAATCCTTACGCGTGAGTTGAGCTTCAAACAATGAAAGACTACTCCCTGAATGACTTCGCATGTGGCAAGGAAAAACAAAAGTATGGTCTGGTCAAATGAAAATTGAAAAGGCATGGAAGGAAGCCATTTCACATGGAACATAAAACAAATATGGATTGTGGATCCTACTGAAATTTTTCAGACCAAGAACGACTTTTATTTTCTGATGTGGGCCCCACAGAGGTTGGTTAGACCAAGAACGAGTTCTGTACAAATTTAAAGTTGTTCACGGTCTGAACGATTTCAGGTATAGTATCTTAGTGAATAGTTTTGATCTTATTGTATCTGAGTAAATTTTTTTACTGTTCATCGTATCTGAGTAAAAAAGCCGGTCTTTACATCAGTTAACCAACACCTGATCTATCCTATGAACTACCAAGAGCATCAGACTGCAAAATCTTAAAAAGAGGGGTTGGGGGGAAAAAGGACCATCCACCACTAAACAACCCCTTTAAAGCTTCCCTGGCAAGCCAATTTGCTGCCATATTACCAGAACGAGGGATGTAGACCAAAGAGAGCTCCTGACATCTCTCAAAAACAGCTGCAAGTTCTTCAACCAAAATTCCAGCACACCAGTAGGTTGGGAGAATGAGTTAGTCCCTTACAACATGTGTTAAAAACCAAAGTTTGAATTCTCATCGAGAAATATGTCTGCATTTAATGCCCAACAATAGTAGCCAAAAAAAGGTCAATAGGAAGGGAAAAATTTAGATAGTTTTTTTTTTCCTCACTTTGATATGCACGTATTAGTCGAAGTATTCGTTAGTTTTTTTTTTCCTCACTTTGATATGCACGTATTAGTCGAAGTATTCGTTATATTACAATGTCATATTATCCTTTTTTGAAAATATAATAATAAGCACCCAAAACACTATACCCTTCATAATTGGGGATAAAGTTTGTTTAGTAAGACTTGGAATATAATTATATTAAAAGATTAATTTTGTGCCACAGGATCCTCCTATCAGAGATAATTTTGTTTGAGACATTGTCAAACACTAAATATCAACATATCTCCTAGTAGAAATTCAAACTTTAATTTATTATGTTGTGAGTGATTAGCCCATTTTGTTATATCCAATCCATTGTTAATTTTGTGCCATATTTAAAAGGGAAAATTTCATTCAAGGACCGCTGAAGGCAATTAACTTCTAAAAGCCCCCAAAACAATCTGAAAAGCCACTACAGGACCGTGGGGGCAAATTGAAATTAATTTCAAAACCAAAAAGACAGTGTTGCCCCTCAAACTATTACTCTGAAATTTGAAGTCTTTTCTCTCTCTCTCAACTCCCGATATCTGAAGCCCCTCTCCCTCACTCTAAAAATTTCAGTTTATGCGGCGAAGGAGATCGCTCCCCTCACCTCGCTACTGTTAAATATTTATTTGTGCAGTATTTGTGATCCATGCTACTAGTATTCCGTCAGCCAAAACAAACAATGTGATCCTGTGAACAGTCAGTAATATATGTGTTTTATCTTTTTCCCTGTTTGTTTGTTATGCTGCTGCTTGTTGTCACGCACTTGAAGCACTTTGTACTCATGGAGCTTGGAACAATACGGATTTTCTTAGTTAAATAAAATCATTATTTTGAGTTTTCATTGACGCACCGGTGTCAATCTATTGACGGTACTTATTGCTGTATCACAGGAATAATACACTTCACTAAAGTTTGAGTTGTGGTGGCTCATTACTCATAAAAGAAATACGCAATCAGCTGCTATTACAAACTATTTTAATAGATAAAGACAACAAAAAACAAAGCAATGACATAGCAATTATTATATTTTTATTTCAAATGTAATTTAAGCTATTTTAGAATGTGTTAAAATTTATGTATGGAGAATTTGCACAATTTCTGTTTTAGAGAATATACAATGAGTAGGTTACATGTCAATTAATTACAATTTGCTGTCTTTCCCCACTAACTTGCAAGTATGTGATGTACTATTGACAACTCGAATTAGAAAATTTGCAATAAGGATACGTTGATTAACACTTTGATGTCATGGGTATTTGGTTGTCATATTGGCAATTAGAATTAGAAAATTTACAATAAAGATACATTGATTCACAAGAGAAACTCGTCCATTTACAAATAGGCTAATATAACTAAAAAAGTCATATATGATTATTCACAAGTCTGGGAGGAATCATTTACAACTGAAATTAGAAAATTTGCAAATAGGATATGTATATTAATAAGAATAACACATCCATTTGTAAGTGAGCTAGTTCAATTAAAAAAGTTTATCACAAGTCTGAGAGCGAGGGTTCACAAGTGAAATTAGAAAATTTGCAACACGGATATACTCGTTAATAATAGAAATATGTCATTTTGCAAGTAGATTGATTTCATTCAAAAAATTAAACACATCAATTCACAGGTCTGGAAGTGATTGTTCACAAGTGGAATTAGGAACTTTGCAATAAGGATACATACATTAACAATAAAAATACGTTCATTTGCAAGTCGATTAATTTGTTCATACATTTATATAGTCGCTGGCTAGTTTAAGTTCAGTACTTAGGGCAGTTTACCTCCAAGTACCATCATGAAATTCTCCATCTATTCATAGCACTATACAAAATAAATTGCTTATAATCCAGAGCATCGGCTTATTGTGCACAGATTCAACACGCATTTCCATCAGAAATTTTTCTTTGAATAAGTTTAGATCTTTTGGATTAACAACTGATTATAAATTATTTTAAAAATATTATTTTTATTTAACTAAGAAAACCCGTATTGTTCCAAGCTCCATGAGTACAAAGTGCTTCAAGTGCATGACAACAAGCAGCAGCATAACAAACAAACAGGGAAAAAGATAAAACACATATATTACTGACTGTGCACACGATCGCATTGTTTATTTTGGCCGACGGAATACTAGTAGCAATGGATCACAAATACTGCACAAATAAATATTTAACAGTAGCGAGGTGAGGGGAGCGATCTCCTTCGCCGCATAAACTGAAATTTTTAGAGTGAGGGAGAGGGGCTTCAGATATCAGGAGTTGAGAGAGAGAGAGAAAAGACTTTAAATTTCAGAGTAATAGTTTGAAGGGCAACACTGTCTTTTTGGTTTTGAAGTTAATTTCAATTTGCTCCCACGGTCCTGCAGTGGCTTTTCATATTGTTTTGGGGGCTCTTGGAAGTTAATTGCCTTCAGCAGTCCTTGAATGAAATTTTCCCTATTTAAAAAGCCTCTGTTTTCTCTTATTTTTACGGGTCTCAGCATCTGATTCTATTCCCACTGCATACTTCTTTCTTTTTTTGGTACAAAGTTCTTTTTTGTTTGTTTCTCTTGGGAGTGTTCCTTAGGAAAATGTAGTGCATGTGTCAGCCGACCCAATACAACTTCCTAGGCTCCAAACCGACCCACACAGAACCTAAAATCCAACCCACTTACTCCTTTGAAATGAATAGCTTGTTTGTTGAGTTTAGATGGACTGTGATTTTCAGACGAAATACCATTATATGCATCCGATGACCGATATAGATAACATAAATAGCAAGTTGGCGTTGCTTTTAATTTATACTCTCAGTCTATCACCAAACAATGCACCTAATAAGTCCGCTTTTACATTCTTCCTCAATGGCAGCTCAGCCCTCAAGTGCAGGACAAGGCATAGCTCATTGTTAACATCGGCAAAGTCTATGTAACAGCTAGTTGAGAAATCTGCAGATATTGATGAACCACTCTGGAAATTTTGCGAAACCAAACTGGTCACTCACTTGTTTAAGTAGACAAAAATGGTCAAACCAAATAAGCTTGTTAATTAATAAAAGCAAGCTCCTTATAAGCTTCATCATTGGCTTTTGGCTCTTGCAACGGTTGCTTCAGAAGTGGAAGGCCATGGCTATGCAGTATTACAACACTTTGGCCCTGCTATTTTCTCTTCTATATCATTGTGTGGCTGCTGAGCAAGATGGGTTGGGAGCGTCTTTTATATTTGGAGATTCTTTGGTAGATGCAGGGAACAATAATTATCTTTCAACTCTGTCAAAGGCAAACATTCCACCTAATGGTATAGATTTTAAGGCCACTGGAGGAAATCCCACTGGTCGATACACTAATGGAAGAACCATTGGTGATATTGTTGGTAATTTTTCTTCCCCATTTAATCTTTTGAACAAAATGATTAACCCATTTTACTACTTTATATCTGATCTCACTTTTGTTTTTATAAAAAGGAGAGGAGCTCGGACAACCAAATTATGCAGTGCCATTTTTGGCTCCAAACGCAACTGGCAAAGCTTTACTGTATGGGGTAAACTACGCTTCAGGGGGAGGAGGGATTCTAAACGCAACTGGAAGAATATTTGTCAGTACTTTTAAGTTTTAATAACTTGATGGGTCAATATATATGCATATTAGAAACAGAAAAATTAAATCTGATTATGTGACGTGTTTGTTGAATATACATGAATTCATCAGGTTAATAGGATTGGAATGGATGTTCAGATAGATTACTTCAGCATAACAAGAAAGGAGATTGATAAATTGCTAGGCAAAGCAAAAGCGAGGGAGCATATTATGAAGAAATCCATATTCTCAATCACAGTAGGAGCAAATGATTTCCTCAACAACTATCTTCTCCCGGTACTCTCCGTCGGAGCTAGAATCTCTCAAAGCCCAGACGCCTTCATCGACGATATGATCACTCACTTCAGATCCCAGCTTACTGTACGTACATTAAACATGAACATCTGTATCAATCATTTCATACATAATCTTAAAAACTGAGTTATATATCTTCACATATATGTTGGAAATGAACGGCAGAGACTGTACCAACTGGATGCTCGGAAATTTGTGATCGGTAACGTTGGTCCTATAGGATGCATTCCCTACCAGAAAACAATAAACCAGTTGAACGAAGACGAGTGTGTGGATTTGGCTAACAAGCTCGCACGACAATATAACGCACGACTGAAGGATTTGCTTGCTGAGCTGACAGACAACCTTCCTGGAGCCACCTTCGTGCACGCAAATGTCTATGACTCGGTGGCAGAACTCATCAAAAACTACAAAAACCATGGTACTAATTCAGACAAATTAAACAACAGCACAATACACATGTGGGATTTAATTTGCTAATAATAATCTCTAATTAATCCTTGTGGTGTGTACGAACGTGATCGAATATGCAGGGTTTGTAACAGCAAGCAAAGCGTGCTGTGGAAATGGGGGGCAGTTTGCAGGAATAATTCCGTGTGGACCAACATCAAGCATGTGTTCAGATAGGGACAAGCATGTGTTCTGGGATCCTTATCACCCAAGTGAAGCAGCAAACCTAATACTCGCCAAACAGCTTCTGGACGGAGACAAGAGATACATATCTCCTATGAATCTTAGGCAACTTCGAGACCTTTGATTAATGTTTTTTCCCATTCCGTACCTCTCTGTCTCTCTGTGTAATGCATCCTGCCTCTAATGAATTCAACTATAAATAAAATAAATAAATATTATGTGTTTCTGAGTATTTTACATCCAGTTGGCTACTTCGTTCATCCCTTGGGGGGTAGTTTCCACTTTCAAGTAGATATGGGTGTGATTTTTGATTTGTCGCTTAGTGTGGTTTTGATGGTGACTCTTTTCCAACTCCGTGATGGACCTGGAGAAGGAGGAAGTATGTTGTTGTTGAACGACTTGCCCGCCTTGGCGCTTTCAAAAATCCAACTACCTTCTATGACTTTACATCAATCTGCTCTTCTTTTTTCCTCCCCCTTCTTCGCAACATTCATTCGTGAGAGAGATCAGAGATGAAATGATATGACGAGTCACTTTTAATTGGACCGTAATTTCCCAATTTGGTGGTTTCACCAGATTTTTCTCTCTCCGAGGAATTAAGGATTTTTATGATGTCCATTCAATCACTTTTTTTTTTTGTCAAAAAATATCAATTGTCCTTGGACCAAAAAGAAAAAAACAAATAGAGCACACCAAATATGCAGTTGACAACCCACGGCTTTTTGGAGAAAAACCCAAAAAAAGATTTTTTAAAAATATTTTCACACAAATAAAAAAATACTTTTTATATATTTATTTTATATATCCTAAAATTATTTTTAAAATTATGGTTTTGGTTTCTCTAAACTAGTGTGTGTATATAAATTCGGTTCTTCAATTGAATTATTTTTTGGGCAGAAAATATAATATAGTCTGCAACTTGTGCGCGTGCACACACAATGATGAAAGAACATAAGCCAAAAATGAAAATAAGAAAGGGAAGGCAATGATAAGAGATCATCCCATACTCTTTCACTCGGGTGGTAATTATTCTGGGTGAATATTCAAGCCCGTGAGTATCGGGTAAAATTGTCTATTATTTCCACATGACACCATCCACTTTCTTATTGACGAATTTGACGCCTGATTGATAGCACTACATGTCACAGCCTTGATTGTTTTTTTTAAAAAAAAATTCAAAAGAAAATCCTAAGTTGAACATTATTTTTTTTTTATAAAAAAAAGTCACAAATTAATCTGGGGGAAACCTGTCATGCATGGAAAGCTATGCTTATGAATAGCATTTCAACTTGACATATTTGATTTGCATTGCGCATAATGGAATGAAAAGGGTACAAAAATTATGACTATATCTTATACATAAAAAGAAGTTAAAATAGAAATGATAGGAAGAAGAACAGAAAAACTGAAGACATGATGATGCGTGGGAGGAGAGTCCGGGAGTGGAGGGCGAGGGAAAAGTGGAGGGGTGAAGAATGATGAGTAATAATAGGAAGAGGGAATGGTAATTCCATGAGATAATGATGGAATTAGGAGGGTGGGGGAATCACAGAGATGCAGAAAAGGCCAAAAAGAGAGAGAGAGAGAGAGAGGGATATGACTCTGAAAGGACTCTGGGAAGGTCAGTGATTATGGGCGACCCATTTGCACACTTGGAGACTCCTCATCCTCGTTCATCCTCCCTTCGCCCCCACACACACACTCGTACCCCTTTTATTCTAAATTTTTAACTCACTCTAATATCCTGTTCATAATTTTAATCAGATTATAATTCAATTTTTGAATTTTAAAACTCCCGAGTTGTCAATTTTATGAGGCATAAATATAAAATATTCTCCTATTTTCTATTTTCATTGTTGTTCTTAGGATTCAAGAAAATAGAAGATTATTGTGTTGGATTATTATTATTATTATTTTTTTTGGATTGGGCTGGGACAGCGACGCATGATTGTTTGGGTGGGACAGGCCGGGGGCGAGCGTGCCACTCTTCACCGACAACACTCTCTTGCCATCTCTGGGTCTGACACCTGTCGCGGCATCAGGCCCTTCATTTGCCATCGACCCGCCCAGGCCTATGCTGTTTGTCGGCTACTGGGTACATGGAAGCGGGAAATCCGGTCCGGGAGAAGGGTACGGAGGCGGAGTAGGAGGAGGGGGGAGGAGGAATCTGATGCGGACACGACGCGTCCGAAATCAGAGGGGAGACCCAATTATTGCTCCCCACGCTAACCCGACACTCATGATTCTGTCGCCAACTCCCCCTGCCCCACCTACTCAGTTACTTCCACTATTCAGCCCGCCCAGCCACCTTCGAATCTCCCCCCACACCCCCCTTCCGTTTCTTTCCCTTATTCCTCCCATTGGGCCCCACCCCTTCCTCTCTATTCAAATCTAGGTACTAGTAGCTCTCTCTCTCTGTCTCCTCGCCGTGGAAAGTTTACAACACAATAATATCATTATGTTTAAGGTTTTTATTCTTTTCTGGCCATAAGTTGTTTATCGAATGCTAAAATATTCATTTCAAACTTTTAAAATAATCTTTATTCGGGAATACATTTATTAAATTACTCAGACCAGAACATATATTTCATTTGATGATTTAATAAAAGGAATCACGTGTTTAACATATCTAACAAGTTCCTCATTAACTGAATGAATGGTTTCATAAACTATCTTTTTTATATTGATATACAGATATTTGAAAGTGTTGGCAAAAAAAAGAAAGATATTTGAAAATATACAAGAAACATATTTCTTCCGAACTCATCAAGATTTTTTCCCTAAAACAAAATTTTTTTTTTCATTATATGCCTTTTTGTCCATATGTTTATTTGAAACATGGTTAAATTGTCTATCCCCTTTATTGTTAGCTGGGCAAAATATTTATTGATTTGGATGATCACAGCAACTTTCTTAACGAGAAAACTGCAAAAACCAAGTATAGGAGTAGCACCAAGGCACAAGGAAAAAAAAAAACATTCATTCCATTGTAGTACTTGCCGTATGGTTTACTCTCAAGGAAACAGTCCTAGGAGTATTAGAATCAAGGTTTGATTATAATAATGATGATGATTAACGACTTATTAAATATTATTAAGTCTCCCTCCATGACATGATAGGGAGAAAATAATGAGGGAGACCAAGTCGAGAATCCAATTGACTAGTTATCGGAATGGCGGATCCCGGGCACAATTCTTGAAATGTGTTGCCTTGTCAGAAGAAAATAATGTGAGCTACGGCCTATAAGGACTACTTACAATATGGTAGAACCCTTCCTCATAGCATAGGCATACTGTTATGGTATTGACTAGGGAAGGAAGATCAGATTTCGATGCTGAGCCTGAGACCATATATAATAATAATAGAAAAGAAGGCCCGTAGGTGAGTGGGGATTGGATAAAGCCAAGACCAGAGACTTCATTTGTGCATATAAAATTAGCAACGTGCTTGACTTATTTGAATGGCCTCCTCCCCTGATTATCATTCCTGGTCTCTCTAAGTGGGAGCTAACACAATCTCATCTTATTATTTAAAATATGTATGGATTGATTTGGATTTCACTGGATACTAGATTTCATTATTTGCACTTATATTGGTCATCACCCAAATGCATGCATCTGACTCACAACTACCTACCATACACCACTAGAATTCTAAGTGCCTCCCACACTATATATGACCTTTCTGCACCCTCGTCTTATTCTAGGATCCAAATGCAACAAAACCCATAAAAAATATAAATGATTAAATTTATTGAATTTGTATCAGGATTAAGGATTGAGCCTGCTTAGCCGGCCCAAGCAGAGGTTCTTCTGGAGCCGACTGAAATGCCGTGCTTAACAGAACACTGTACTAAAGCTGATCCACTCTGTCTCATATAAGCCTCAGAACTTGTCTCTGTTTGAACCACAGATATTCTCTCCACATCTTCTCTCTCTCCTAATCCCCATAAAAGCCCTCTCCCTCCTCCCACCAACAACCAAACCTTTCGCCTCATTTTCTTCCTCAAGCAAAAAGACAACTTCTTCCTCCTCCATCCTCATTGAGTGAACTTTGCTTATCCCACGTAAAGCTAATATTTTTCCTGCTTGATTCGTGTCCCAATGCCGTCAAACTCCGGCGACAATCCCCGACCATCCAAGTCTCAGGCTCCGCCACCGGAACAAGAGCATCTCCCATGTCCTCGCTGTGACTCCACCAACACCAAGTTCTGCTACTACAACAACTATAACTTCTCCCAGCCGCGCCATTTCTGCAAGGCTTGCCGACGCTACTGGACTCACGGTGGCACCCTCCGTGACATCCCCGTCGGTGGTGGCAGTCGTAAAAACGCGAAACGCTCTCGCACCGCCTCTACGGCTTCTTCCTCCGTCACGGCGACTTCTTCAGTTTCTACTCAGGACCACCCGCTTCCTACAACCCCTGTTTTTGTACCCATGTCGGCTGGCCAAGGGGGGTCCATGCCGTTTGGGGGCAACGGTGGAGTTGAGAGTGATTTGAAATCTAGTATGGGAATGTGTGGAAGCTTCACTTCTTTGCTTAACAACACCACCCAAGGGCCTGGATTTCTGGCTCTAGGCGGGTTCGGGCTCGGACTTGGCCACGGGTTTGAAGATATGGGTTTTGGAAATGGAAGAGGGGGTTGGGCTTTTCCTGGAGTGGTGGATGGCGCCAGCATTAACGGTGGAGTTGGGGCTTCTGGCGTCGGGAATTCATGGCAGCTAGAAGGCGGCGAAGGTGGTTTTGTTGGTGGTGCAGACTGCTTCTCTTGGCCAGGACTTGCAATTTCAACACCTGGAAATGGTCTGAAATGAACTTGTTCATCTTTTTTCTTTTTTTGACTTTTATTTTGACTCCCTTCGTGCAAGGGAAGGTTCTCTGATGGTTTAGAATCTGGGTTTAGAGTTTAGCTTACTGCGTGTTTGGGGGTATATTTATTAGAGACATTAGAAAAAACACTAAGACCTTTTTCTTGTTTCCTTTGTTCCATCAACTATCTCGTTCTGTGTACGCTACTGGTGTCTACTTGTCCAGTGTTAAGCTGTGTGAAATTTCTGCAATATCTGTATCTGATATAATTTCAAACTTCAAAATCGTCTGCCTAACCAACCTCAAATTCTGATTCAGCCATTGCCTTGCAGTGGTAGTTAAAAACAGGGATTTAAAAAAAAAACTAGCAATTACTGACTCCAGGAATGTGCATTTGTTGTGGAGTTCGCATATTGGACAAGAAATTAGAGATAAATAAAGTATTATTGTTGATCAATAGTGGGGTTAGGAAGCTGGTGAGTGTTGTCGCCTGGTTATTAAAAAAATCGAAAAATTGTCGTGGTCGAGTTGTTTATTACTCTCTTTCTCATCAATCCACATGCCAGTGATGATGTCTGTGTTCGTATCATAATGAGGCATACATGTTCCCAGTGAATCACGTTTTCCTTGGAGGATATGCCCTTCGTCTTCATTTGTTTTGTTCTTTTGTTACTTGCGGATACACTTTTGTTGTTTTCGAAGTTATAGCAAGTTTGTTTTAGAATTATTAGCAACCGTTCAGTTTTGTTGGACAGTTAGGTAATTTACTGTACAGGGAGCGGGTGGTTGGTATTGGCATTAACTGATTGCCTTTCAAACTCATCAAATTGCCATAATCTGCGCTACACAAACCTGGAAATTAGTTGTATTCATGATGTTTCTAATAGATATCCCTCTGGGGAGTTATCCATTAAGGCCAATCCAAGTGAATTTCATGTTCTGGAAGATATTCTCCTCGTCGTCGTCGTCGTCTTCTGTCTGTTCTTTTGTTAATACGCATGCGCCATTATTGTTCTCTATTTGAGCACGTGTGTTTCGGCATTACGAGTAACCTTTCACTTTGGCTTCACTGGTTAGCAAATGCGAAGGGGATGACAGGTTGGGAGAGAAGTGGCAAAAACAAACTTGCCTTTTTGAGTTTTGACACATTAATTATATACTACTATTTTTTTGAAAAAATGAAACTTTTGATTGAATTTGCGCCAACGTTCGAATTCTCATTTTTAGCGATGTAATCTTGTTTCGTTTTAGTCAGATTTAAGCAGTTTTTCTTGGACCAAAGAGAAAGAAGAAAGACTTGAGCAGGTTTTCGTAGTTGAATTTGGTTCAAGAGGTGTTCAAATTGGATTAGAATGGGGGATGTAGTAGGAGGATGGGTCCCAACCGTTTGCTATCTCTTCTCTCTCCTGTCCTTCTATTGAAAATGGAGAGAATTACAGTCAAATCCCTTATAAGAGAAATAATTATTAAAAATTTTTAATAACAATCTTAACAGTCCATAATAATAAGTTTTGGAATGAGAATGATAATTTTTGAGATTTGTTTTTTAATCGTTTTTCTTACTTTGGATCTCATTATAATTCTTCTTTGAAAATATACCCGATAATCATATAATTAACTTCTCTTGAGCGGCTTTGGAGGTATTTGGTACCATAAAAAGTACTCTTAAAAAAAATTTAATTGAGATAAACTTCTTTGTATATTTATTTTGTATATTATAAAATTACTTTTAAGATTTTGATTCCATCCAAATGTTTTTTAAAAAACTAATCATGTTCTGGCAAAAACAAAAAAATCTTGCTAAATTTTATAGAGAAATGCGTAAACCTTACTTTTACTGAGATTACTTGGATCAAAATATATCGAACTTCCATAAAATTCGGGTTGAGTATAAATTTTAAGGATACAATGAATGGCATTCTATTTTTTATAAATTAAACTTTTTTGTATTTATAGCTCTCACTTTTAATACAAAAGTATATTTATTTATATCTAAAACTTGGTTTTAAGCCTGCAGCACCATTATTGTTCTAGCCTAAAACGAAAAAAATGAAATGCTATAGAAGAAAATTATATAAAGCTACTATTAAATGTAAAATAATATATATAGGTAAAACTTAATGATAAAATCAGATACTCCTTTATATAATAATTGTCGACTAATAATTATAATGTAATATATATACTCGTACCATACATTTCGGTTTCTGTGTAATAATGCAGGTTTGGTATATGCCTTGAAGAAATTAGCAATCATGTGAACCACTTTTATGATAAACACCGCGTGGATAATTCAGGAAAAAAAACAAATTGACTATCCATTCTACAAAGATGGGCCCCGCTCTTTCAAGAGTGAAGTGCTAGGACTGAATTGTACTTATTCTACGCAGTTGGGCTCTTTTTCTACCAACATCCACCCATTTTTTTTGAACATCAATCAATTAAATTTTAAATACTACCAATCCTAATTATAAAAATTAATTGACTAATTTAAAAAAATTAAATTAATTATTTGTAATAAATAAGTATTATTTTTTCTAAAATATTTTTTTTAATCAAATGTGTATTGGCTAAAATTATCATTATTAGAAGAACTACTTTAAAAAATGCATAAATATAAGAAATAAAGTTAATTGAGATTTTATATTCAGAACCAAAATAAAAGTCAAATAAAATTTTATATTAAGAACCGGAAGTGGTATAACAAAAAATATGTATATCAAGTGATTCTCACAAGAATGCCCATGACAGGCACTTATACAAAAAACGCGAGCTCTGATTTAAAAGGATTAATTAGTTGGCTCCATAATAACTCATTTTAAAAAAATAATTCTGGTTTCATTCTGTCGACGTTGAATTATGATTCATTTCTAGAAGGGGCAATTGTCAATCCCATCATATTCATATAATCATATGTACGGCCTTAACTAATATGGCTACGATTTTCAATCAGGTGAATGATTTATATATATATATATAAACATATTCGTTACCATTTAATCATTTTAACGGTTTATTTTTTAGAATAATTAAACATCTAAAAAATAATTTATGTTTTTGAAATAATTTTTTTATTTATTTTCATTCCAAAGTGGTCCTCAACGCAAAACCAAAGAGTTATCGAGAGCATCCGCTCATCATAACGTTCTCATTTCAAGCACTTAACTTGGGAGGATAAAGGCGGGTGTTTTGGCCCCGATTTTTGCTCTTTAGTGTTTAAAGAGGGGTTCTTTTGGATTCTCTTGTCAAGTCCTAAAGAAGGATCATAGTTTGTCACCAGAAGAATTTCTGATAGAAAATAAAAAAAATGTTATTTTCGGTCTTTTCGACCCCACAGCTGCAGCCATTGTTTCTACTACGACAACAGCAGCAGCAACAGCAGCTTCTTCTGTTCACAAAGGATGCAACTCCCGCTACTTACGATACCAAGTGGGAGGATCTCCATCCTCATTCTCAGCAGATTCTTCTTCAGATTGAGTACGCTTCTTTGTGCTTCTTTCTTTTAATTTCTGTATCGCAAGTTTCTGCAAAAATGTGGATAAAAAAGAGAGGAACAATTCATGGTTTGTGCCCGTCTCCTATCTTGTTGTTCAGAAATCACACAACATGACTTCTGATGAATGATTAACTGATTTTTTTTGCCCTTGTCTTTTTGTTGAAGAATTTTCGGTTATACGATCTTTTCATAATTTCTTGTCCGTCTGCACTATCAAATCGTATCTTCATAGCTGCTTGTAATTGGTACTAGAATGGAAGTCATTTGAAACTTAAAACATGCATTCAGTTTGAAACCGGTATTTGGTGTCGGTTTATTGTATTGATTATTATTGTTAGACTCTAATACACCTTGTAGGCTTTCACACAGACTAGTGACAAAAATATATTAAAAGTTGGCGACCAACCTTACAAACTGCACAAGAAGGTTGCATGTCGATATATAGGGCCACTTGTTGTGCCTGCCTCAACTGCCATGTGGCATATTTTATAAAATTCGTGTTTGTTCTTTGTATTTTTAATTGTTCTCTGTTAGACATTAGAGTATAGGGATGAGAGCCAGAGATTAGATCAAAGCAGTCGTCTCTATAAATATTTAGTTCCAAATGATGACTTTAAGTCTGATGCCAGCCATATTGTTCAGGTTCTCCATTTGCCCTCATGTTTCTTTGATAGTCTTTCTAAAACCACATGATGTATTCGTCCCCATGGTGGTCAATTATCTGTTTCATTATTGTTATAACATAGACAAATGCTTTTTATGCTTTAAGTTGGTTATGATTCTGTCGGTTATTAAAGTTGTGGAGGGTTTTATAATAGGTAACCTCTGCCTATACAATGGGACATCAAAATTCGGAAGTATCTTCTCGGCTAAAACATGTCTATCTGGAGCCTCAATGCTAATTTATTTGCATTTGAATTTGTTTTAATCTATGAGATGCTAAAGAGTTCTGCTGACAGTTTATATGATCTTTAGATGTGACGGGGGTTTAGCATGTAACGAACCAAGGGTCACATCATCGCTTGGGATTAATTAACCCGACAGCACCTTATGTTGGCTGTTTTCGTTATTGCTGGTCAACTGAAAATATGGCCATTTTTAGCTGAAGTCAAAATATAATTTCAATTTTCCGTGTGGTTGTTTTTGCTTATTTGAAACTTGAAAGAATTGTAGTTGAAAATTTAGTTGACAATAAAAGACTTAATTTTTATCACAAAAAAATAGAAGACTTGATTTTATGTGGTGAGACAGATCTCTGTTAATCTGTAAAAGGAAGTTCGTAGTCCATTTATGTTTTATTTCTCCTCTTGATGTGACAACTTTTTCTTTCATTTCTTCATTTCTGTTCTATTTTCGTGACTTGCTATGCTATTTGTTTGTATGTTTATTAGAAAAAATAAGAAAAGTTAATAATTAATTTTGACTGGATTAGTTCCTCTGTCTCTTGTGATTTTGTTCTTCATCTGGTGAACTTCAATAGTTATGTATAGATTGTACAATAGCTATCTTCTTCTGTTTGATAGGTACTCGGTAGCATCAGTGCTGCCATGGAATGACCAAGAAACTTGCAGCAGGAACTGACGTCTGCTGTAAAAAATATATTACGCAACACAGAGATGACGGTTCGTTCTTCAAGGTTCCTTCATCCCAATAAGGTGAATGCCTTGAGCACCACTGCTCCGTCACAGACTGCTGTAGTGACTATTACGCCTACATTGAGTAGTCGACCACCAGCTACATTAATGCCTGTGCCTGATTTTTACCATGGGCTTCCGAACAAACCATCATCCTTCTTATGTCAAACATTTTCAAGATTTGAGAAATATTTTGGTGAATGCTACCATCGGCTTGAAGAGTTGGAGCTGCTTCTTGACAACTTCCGAGAAAAACACTTCCAATAATGGATCCTTCTCATTGCAGTCTATTCCTAAAGCCATGGCAAATGTGCATGACATTTTTATTCATGTGGCTGCGAAGGCACATATGAGCATTTTGCAGTTTCAGTTGACGTTCCCGGTAAAGCTTTGAGCATATTGCGTCATTACGAAGTTATATATATGTCTATATAATATATCTTTTCTTAAGAAATGTTCAAAGTATATGGACATTTTTCATGCTGCTACTCTCAATACTCTTAGCTCTGTAAATTGTATTTATTCCACCCCTCTATTTTTGGTTTTCTTTTATCCTTTTGTACTCATCATGTTTGCTGGGGTTGCAAACTATGAGCTCAGTTTGTTTAAGAGAATCTGTTACTTGTTCATATCCATACTTCTGAACATTTCTCCTTTATATTTTAACTTATATTAATAATTTAAATAGTCACAGATTGAAGTACGTAATTTGCGTACTGCTAATATGAACTGGGAGTACTTGCCATATTAGTCATGTACTATATCACACTTGTTTTGATGAACCAGGCACAAAACTTGGTGCATTAGAGATGATACTTCTGATGTTCATCCTTTGCACAAAATAAGTTAATATCTGCTCATAAAGGGAATGCGTGCTTTCTCTTTTCTCCTTTTACAGTGATAACAGTTTGGAAAATGCTTACCTAGGTGGAGAGCAGCATTCATCCGTACATGAATTACATGAAATCAATATACCTAGTTAAGCGTCGCCACTGGCAAGAGGAGAGTGATCCATCTCAAGCGGCTGACCAGTGTGAAACAGCAAGAAAAGAAGTTTCCTCAAAAAGAGTTCGTCTAACATTGCATTTACCTGAAGATTCACAACCATCAACAAAAATTGCCGGGTTATTATCAATTTATGGAACAGTAGGGGCATCAACTGCCCCACAAACATCTCCAGTAACTTCAAATTCTTCAGGAAGGGGGCTCTCAGTTTTCAGCATGCCTTCTTCAATTCCATCTTTGTCCATGACCCCAGCAACTTCTGCTCCACTATCTCCTTTTTTCTGGATCGTCAAGTGCTACACCCCAAACCTCACTTTCAAATTGTTCAGGAAGTGGGCTCTGAGTTTTTAGCACGCCTTCTTTAGGTCCATCTTCATCTGTGCCATCTTTGTCTATGACCCCAACAACTTATGCTCCAGGATCTCCTTTGTCTGAATCGTCAAATGCTACGCCCCAAACCTCACTTTCAAATTCTTCGTCAAGTTCCTTGTTTGGTTCCGCTCCTTCTTAGTTTGGTAGTACTGCTCCATGGTGCGTTACAACTTCTGGAGGATCAACCTCTTCAACTTCATTTTCCATAGGTATTTTAACGAGTACAGTTTTGCTGAGTGTCCTGGTTTAAGTTCCAGTGAACCACATATTGTTTTGCACATAAAGTTGACTCAGAAAACAAATTATGTCCTTTAGTGCATTGCTAATGTCTTTATCGCGGGCTTCACTAATCACACATGACTCAACCACATTTTCTGGTCTTCGGCTAATATTTGCCTGTCCTACAAAACACAAGCTGCAAATCTTTGATAAGCAATTTTGCGCATTCGCAAGTTTGACACAAGATGATCACCACAATTCTGGGCCCTGGTCATCGGTAAAGAAACTAGATGGGAATACACGTGGCCATCCATAAGGAGTTTAATAGCCCAGTATAATTTACCTTCTCTACTGTTCCTGATTATTCATGAGATGCTATTGGTTAGTCCCTTTTAGATGTTGTCACAGGTTTAAGGCAACCATTATAACATCACAACACATCCTCTATATATTTAGTCGGGGCAACACAGGTGTCGGCAAGCATATTTTCGTTTGCAATTTGCTACCGGAACTCGAATCCATAGAAGTTAATAGGCTTGACTGCCATACAATTTGGAAATATGAAAAATACGAGGGGGTCGCCTGGAGGATGGATTTGATTATTACTGTTGTTGTTGGTATGTTTAAATCCTGACTTCATAGTACATCAGCAATCATCATTTCTGCTTTCCCCTTCTTCCTCAGTTTCTGCAACAGGATCAGGGGCAAGATCTAAATCAGCGAGTATCCCTTTTAGCTTCTGACTTTATTTTCAGGGAATTCAGCTAATAGTAACAATTGATTAATATTACCTAGTGTATAGTATAACCTTGCATGCTTTGATGGAGATCAGCATTTTAGTCCTCTGCATTACTTCACCAGATCGATCCGTAAGTGCACAGAGTCGTTCATAGTGTAATAAAAGAGCCCAAAGGGTTTTAGGGGTCGAACTCGCAGGAAGGCTACGTGTGCTATATCAAACATATGACAATAATGGAGATGGATAAAACTAAAATTGCAAATAGAGAGAAGCAACGTAATACTACATTTGCCCTTGTGCTAAAGAGTTTGTTTGACTTTTATTTTAATCTTAAATATAAAATTTTAATACTCATCCGGTTCTTATTATAAGACCTCATTTGACTTTTTATTTGGTCCTAATTATAAGACCCCAATCCATTTTGTCTCTTATATTTATGCATTTTTTTCCAAGATAATCCTTCTAATAATGATAGTTTTAGCCAATATACTTAATTAGCAAGGATATTTTAGGAATGACAACACTTATTTATTATAAATAACCAACTTAACTTACTTCCTTAATCTCCTCAAATAAGTCAATTGGGTCTTATAATTAGGACCGGAGGAGTATATTTTATCTCTTATATTTATTTATTTTTTTTAAAATTAGTTTTTATAATAATAGTAGTTCTAGGCTTCTAACCAATATACTTAATTAGCTAGGATATTTTAGAAAAGATCATATCTATTTATTGTAAATAATTAACTTAACTAGTTTTTTTAATCTATTTACATTAATCAACTAACTGTTGTACTAAGTGTCGGTAATTTCTTCCCATCACATTGGTGGGAGGATGGTCTTCGCGTTTTGCGGGTCGGCCAACGGCCTCCGACAGGAAGCACGGCTTCTCCAAGAGCTTCTTATCCGTGGCCGGAGCCCGGAAGTGATCCTCATAGATATATCCCTATAATCCGCCCTTGGATGTGCTGTTGGGCTCCATTTTTTAAAAAGTTTTTTGGGCTTGTGTGGGGGCTAGAGTCGTACAGATCTTATACCTGGGCCGGGATTTTCCCTTTCACCTCTCGTGCTTGGTAAAGTCATAATACATTCATCTTGTGAAAGTATGCTAATTCCAAGGCAAATTAGGCTATAATTACTAGGAATTGGGCAAGAAAATAGTCATATAATTAAGTAAATATTGGGCTTATCAGCTTGTAAGAATGCAGCAATTTAACCTCTGTTTCTTTTATATTCTTGCGGAAATCAAACCGGCCAAAATCTAGAACTCCTCGAATCTGACAGAAGTCACCTGAGATTACAAGGCTGGTGGTAGCTTCTCTGCCGCCAAAGCAAAATGGACGTTCCTCGTAAAATATTGATCCGTCCTTCTGATTTGTTCTTGCTTCTTAGACTCTCTTTTTTTCCCCTGATGAATCTTCAGAGGTAGAAACGAAATCGTGGTTAATATTGGATGCCAATTATTATATGTCCTGCAAAATCTATTAATGTCTAACGTGTTGATTGATCTAGGTCATGGTTTTGGGTAATAAAATTTGACGGAGAGGTTTTTTTTTTTTTTTGGGAGGAAAAATTGTATTCGTATCATTCAATACAAGCACCAAGAAATTACAACCCAACAAAAGAAGGCAGTACCGAAGCCAACAAAACTATCAACGACAAAACACCAAACAAAGTAAATGAAAGCTAAAAGAAAAATTTGACGGAGAGTTATAACATAGTTTGTTGGCAGAATTTGTCAGGGGAAAGGTTTACTTCTCCACTCCTGTATCTTTATATTTTTACTATTAGATGAAACTTGGATACTTGATATTTAATATTTCACAAATTTTTTCTTACTTCTTTTACTATAAATTCTAAACTGTTTAATAATAGTTCTATGAAATACCAAATCCATGGTTTGATGTTGAGCTCACGTAAGAGATGGGAACATTTCAGTTCTTTAAAAACAGAGCTATTCCTGCAGCTTATCTCTCTTCATCATGTAAAATTGTCCTTTAGCCAATGAAGGTCACCGACGGCAAGGAGGAAATTCAACGCACTAACAATCAGTCGCATAAGACATAGGTACATGACAGGGTTCATATGTAAATTTATTCTTTAAACGATAAAGACCACCGAAAGAAACTATTATTCAAGGCATTTAAACAACTCTGATATAACATCATATGTTTTTCTGAGCTATCTGGATGAGAGACTGGCAAACTTCTTGAGGTCTAGAAAGCATAGCCATATGATCCGAGTCCTTGATTTCCAGGACATGGTCAATTCCAGCATTTTCAATCATCCAACTTTGATATTCCAATGGAATTATTGCGTCCTCCCCACAGACAATATAAGCCTTTGGAACCGAACCGTACCCTTCTTCTGAGAAATTCTTTGCCTTCTGTAATTCTTCAACGAATAGATATCCTGGCCTTATCAACATCTTGGCTAACTCAAGATCCTGCATCGACAACCCAGTTAGCATCCCTCTTCCAATCTAAAACCTCTTGGTTTCTTCGTTTAAAAATTATAGTATAGAACTAAAAATCTATGCATTCAAGGCAATTGAACACGGTAGGTATAGCCATGATCAGTACCTCAATGGGACAGAGTTGATAAAGTTTGGTGGACAAACACTTGGACCCAAAAATCATTGATGCAGATCCAGATGATGAAATCTCCATGTTGTACACTTCATTCAGTTCTGCTCTATCCTTAGGCTTGTAATGTATATAAATTTAAAAGTTAAGAACTTTTAACGCACACGCACGCCAAGCTCATATTTTACAAATAAGATTTGCATTTATTTGATAAACGAGAAATAGGTGTGGTTCAGAAACCAAAAGCATGTATACCTGTTGTTCTATGACATAAGAGGGTGGGTGTTTCGTATCAGGAACAAAAGCTGTTAAGAAGACAGCAAGTTCTATCTTATGAGGGAACCTGTCCATGGCAAGAGCTAAACTCAACCCTCCAAAGCTGTGTCCAACAAGAACAACCTTTTCACTTGGAGGAAGAGATTCTAGCAACTCCAAGAGGGGCCCAGAATACTCAGAAAAACTACGAATATCTTCGATTCTCTTGGGGTTGATGCCTGAGGCTGCAAGATCCAGTACTGTGACCTTGTTGCCGGAAGACTGAAGCCGAGGCTTGAGCTTGTACCAGCACCAAGCTCCATGGCAAACTCCGTGCACCAAAACATAATGCTTTCCTTCCATTGTTTTCACTCCTTACTTCAGAAGTTACAAATGTTTGGGGATTATTATATAGATGGCGCTTATCTCTATTGAAGCTTAATGCTACAAGTAAATGTTATTTAAAACAGGCATTCAATGTTTTGGGTCAATGTGGTCACAAGCATTAAGTTGGCTTTATGACAAAATGTGTTTTGGTAGTCCTTAAATGATTATTATAATGTGGCACTGCCATTAAGATTATGCTTTAAAATAATGCCCCAACCACACCAATTGAGGGTCCGTTTGGAATAGTGATTGGAAAAGTAGCTTATTGTGAGTTTGGCTTATGGAAAAGTGAAGTTGGGTAAAAGCTGAATTGGATAAGTTGAATTGTGTTTAGATTATAATTTAGAAAAGTTAGTTTGTAAAAGTGAGATTGATAAAAGGTTGTTTGGATTATGGTTAGGTAAAAGTAAGTTTGGTTGTAAGATGACTAAAATGAGTATGAGTTTTAATAAATAATAAAACATGATTAAAAAATAATTTTACATAATACAATAAATTTAAATTAATTTATAATATGAATAGGAGGGGGTAATACATATGTTCACATATGTGTGTGTATATTACATTTACATATGGTAAAATATTAAAAAAAACCGTTAATAAAAAAGGTTATTTATCATATGATAACTTTTTAGAAAATTGTGTTATATTAAAAAATTTGAAAATGCACAAAATCAACGTATGAGGGAGAAGAGCCAGAAGACAGATTTGGTATAAATTTGCAATAAATGTTTCCAGGACCTTTTACTAAAGCAAACGCACGATTCCATAAGTTATAAGCTTCTCTTCCCAGCTTATGCTTTTCACCAGCTTTTGACTTATAAGCTAAATAAACTAAAAGCTTATCCAAACAGGAACAAATTACAGATCGAGCTTATGACGCCAATAAGTTCCTTTTAAGCTCTACAAATGCCCTGCCAAACAGGTATTGATTGTGAGTTAATTAGTGATCGGTTTTGTTTGACTACTTGCCCAAGAAAAAAAATCTCATTAATGATATTTTTTAATTTTACCTCAATTTAATTTCTCTTGGAAAGAGACAAAGAAGAGAAAGAATTGATAATTGATAATGATTTGTAAATGTAGGAAGAAAAAAATTTTAATAGAAACAAATTTAAAAACTTTTATCAATTTAAGATATATTCAATAATTTAATTATTATTCTTTGATGCATGAGAATAAGTTACAACTTATAAGTCACTTATAATAGGCACGGAGTTTTTTTTTTTTTTTACCAATAAGATAATTCCCAGCACTATAAAGAGTGGGTTGAATTCAGGTGCTAAGACCACAATTTCTTCGGTAGATTATCTAGAAACAATTTTATTAATACTCTTTAATCTGTGAATACTAGCTTGCCTTCATGAGTTCTCATAATCCAAATTATTTAAAATTTCGTGTGTATAAAGCATACGTTTCCAAATCTTAATTTTTTAGGACAAATTTTTGTTTATTTTTTCTGTATATTTATTACAATAACTAACAAAAATATAATATTTATTACCATTATTATTATTTAATCTAATAACAAGTGTTATTTTTTATTCCAGTTTAACCAAAATAAATTTGTTTGAGTCTTAATTTCAACTCTGCGGTAACCAATTCATTTCTTGAGTTGAATGATGAGTTGTACATGTTGCCTCTAAAAGTCTAATTAAACAGAAATTTGCCCAAATCCGCCCATCTCTTAACAACACAATAGTACACCATTAAATTAATCCAACGAGTTTGCATCCCTCAATACACACCATTAAGAGTGCCTAATGAAATGCTAATGAGTTGTTCGTCAAGAGACTAGAGTTTGAAAAATACAAATCATGATATTGTCCTCTTTATTTAGGAATTATAGCATCGATCATGAGGACACAGATATATGATTGCATCACTTCTGCTAGGAGCTATTGATGCAGCACGACATTTGGATTGGAATACTACTTAACATAATCAATACATATGGGTAAGCTAGAGGAAGCCATAATGTTCATTAATCATCAGGTAAAGTTATTGGCAATGTGGAGGAGAGCCAAGCAAAGTTGATGTGGCTTGGAAAGCATGGCCATATGATCAGCTTCCTTGATTTCAGTGACCTCATGAACACAAGCATTTTGGATCATCCATTTCTGAAACTCCATTGGAATCGCCAAGTCCTCATCGCACACAATATAACCTACTGGAACCGACCCATATCCCTCTTTGCTGAAGTTCTTGGCCTCCCTCAGTTCTTCAAGAAAAAGCGAACCTGGCCTTACCAAAGTCTTGGCCATTTCAAGATCCTGCAAAGCCAATAAAAGGTCAATTCCATATGTTGAATTGGCTTGAAAGCAGGAAGCCATACGTACGTACCTCAGAGGAGCCCAGTTGATAGAGCTTCTCGCATAAGAAATTGGGTCCGAATGTGATGCTTCCGCGGGGCGATAACTCAGTGTCTAACCATCCACTCCCATTAGGATGGTTTCTTTCTACGTACTAGTCATGTTTCAAGTTTATTTCATATAAAAGGGTCTGTTAGTATAATATATACTCTATATAATCATTAAGGGTACCCTATATAATCATTAACTTACTTTAAGTTAAAAATTGCAATTACATATGTTACACTTTGATGATCCAAGTTTGACTTGGCTTTCGATGTAATTTTATGAATTAACATTTTGTAACTAAATAGTCCGTATAGTTTCGCATGTCTAATTTTTTTAAATCTTTCACTTTTATATGTTAAAATAACCGACTTCAACCAGTTCGCATAGATTGTATTAAATGAATTATCAAAAAATCATATGACTGGTGGAGTCATATGTAACCTTTAAATCTTTGGGTTACATAAATATCTTTGATTATTCATTTATCTCGTATATGCATGTATATATTCAGGTTTAATGTTATGTCATAAAACTTGAAGAAGTTATTTATGCATAATTGAAAGTTTAAGGGGATTATGTATAAAAACTACAAATTTAGGAGTTCGATTTGGCATTAACTAGCTGCATCATCATATCAATAACAAAAACGAATTATTAGTACAAGTTGGATTTAACAGAATGAGCTAGTTTCTTATGTTGTGATGAATTAAGATTCAAATCTCCTATAAAAGTTAAACAGAATTGCCTTTAATAAAGAGATACTTGTACCTAACAAACAAAAAAAAAAAGGAATTGTAGGCTCATCACTATGGCGAACCATACCTGGTCCAAGACATATGAAGGCGGGTGTTGGGTATCAGGAACAAAAGCTGCTAAGAAAATGGCAAGTTCTATCTTATGAGGGAACTTGTCCATGGCAAGGGCTAAACTCAACCCTCCAAAGCTGTGTCCGACAAGAACCACCTTTTCACTTGGAGGCAGTGATTCTAACAGCTCTAAGAGAGGCTCACAATACTCAGCAAAACTATGAACATGTTCCATTCTCTTAGGGTTGATGCCTGAGGCTGCAAGGTCCAGTACCGTGACCTTGTTGCCCGCAGACTGAAGCTGTGGCTTGAGCTTAAACCAGCACCAAGCTCCATGGCAAGCTCCATGCACCAGGACATAATGCCTTTGTTCTTATTTTCTGTAGTCATTTTAGATCGGATTTGAGAGATTCCCCACTTCATGAAAGCCAGTAACTAACTTGGCAAGTAAGTGTGTGTGTGTGTGTGTGTGTGTGTAGAGAGAGAGAGAATCAATCATGCGAATTAGTGACTACCCCATCAGGGGATTTGAGAGACCTTTGAGTAACTGGGTATTTATGAAGAGATGGGGCCGGGAGGCGGGAATATATCTCTACCGAGCAATCCCTTGGACTCATATTATAGAGGCATCAACTCATGGTTCTCTTTACAAGTAGGGTTGAAAACAGGCTAGGCCTGTAGTGAAGCTTGTTAGCTTGAGTTTGGCTGACGGCTTATGAAAAGCTTTTTGTTTAGCCTGAGCCTAACCTGTAATTAAGTCTGGCCTGACCTGTGGCCTGTTAAGAAACTTATTTTTTTTAATAAATTTTAAACACACATAAACCAATTCAAAATTATAATAACTCACCCAAATTATCTAAATATAAACAAAATTATCAAATTATCAAATTAACACAATTTGTTCTTGCTAGTTACTACAATTACAATAAATCATCAAACCACAAAGCATTAAATCTTCAACACAATTTTTTCTTCTTTTCAAAACACCTAAGAAGAAAAAATCAAATATGTATTAGATCATAACAAAATTTAATAACTAATAAACATAAGAAATGGTATTATTTTTAGAATTCAAAATTTGTACTTTTGATTTAAGGCAAGTTCTTACGGTGTTCATTAAATTTAAGGTAAGTTCCAAGTATCCAAATTCTCAAGAGCTTCAAATCTGGTGTGTTTATAAAGAGAAACTAGTGATTCGGTGCGAAAAATAAAGCTAAGTATTTTATTTTTTGAGCCCCTGTCAGTTTATATATTTAACCTCAAAAAAAAATAACAGCCCCAAACCATCTGACAAGCCTAATAGGCTTATTATCAAGCCTAAATCTGATCTAATAAGGTAAACAGGCGTTTTTACAAGTCTGAGCCTGTTCTTATATTTAAATAGACTAGGTCAGGCCAGACCACAGGCTTCTGACAGGCCCTCTAGCCTATTTCTACCCCTATCTACAGCTACAGAAAACAAATTAGGCAAGACCACATGATTCACAATTAATTATTTTGTAAGTGTGACAGTGGGAAATATTCGCAAATCTAGTTGTATGTCCTTGCCTGACGTTATACAAAGCGAATGGAAATCCGTACTCAAAAAGATAGGTAGAGTCTGTAAGCAAGTTAGAACAATAAGGTGCTTGTGGGACTCATCTTCCTCATATGAGGAAAGGTGTTTGTTGGCGCTTGCGTTGGTGATATGGATTACCCGTTTTGGACAAATTTATATGTGGAAATGGAAAAGCCGGGTGAATAAAACGAGTCTGTATTTCAACATGCACACGATATCAATAGCTTCATATGTAGAGAAACCGACAGAAACCCGATGTTGCTGAAGTTAGCTGGAGTTACCATTAAAGTTAATAACGTAATTGATTGAGGGACTCGGCTTCGAGAGTTGTTGCCAACACGAATGCTCATTACTCTCTGATTATGATGACTGTCTACCCCTCACCCACAAATTTGAATTCGGAATGTTCACAAAGCCACGACTCCACCCAATTCACTTCAAGGCATGTTTCGTAGTTAAGCGAAATATTGTTGTTGTTATTGTTATTATTATTGTCACCTCAAAAATAAAAATATATCTAACACCTTAATTTTAGTAGGTACATTTTGCATCCTGACTTTTTTTTACTGTGAATTCAGTATTATGATTTTATTTTTGGGTGTATTTAGTATTTTAAAAATTAGAGCGTTCAATGTAATTAAAAAATAATTTGACATAACTAATGTTCCAAAAAATAGGATCAAGATGCTGAATGCAACTTCAACCTGGTTTAATAACATTTCTTTTATTTTAATGTCATATTTAAAAGCAAAAACATTGAGAAGTTCTTTTTATCAATTATTTAATCTTATTTTGAATGACTACTTATATATGGAATAAGTGGGGTTTGGTTGTTGAGTTTATATTCACGTATTTTAGTTTAATAACATCTATCATCTTTTTTTTTCCCAATTTTGTAAAGATAAAAACATTGAGAAGCTTTTTAATTTCAATTTTTATATTTTATTTTTTATGCTTATTGAAGCGCCCGAGTCTGCACGGATCTTGATAAATTTGAAAGAAGCAAGCATGATTAAATTTATTCCAGACACATACACACAGACACACGCACAAAAATGTGCCCGCCCGCGGTGTTTTTTGTATTTTTAATTTCCATTTGAGACTGGATAGGAGCCATCCCAGCCCAGCCCATATGCTGGCCTGATCAAGCATATTAAGCTTTTTAAAAAACCAAAAAACTACCCGTGTTCGGCACGGCCCGACTTGGCCAGACAACAACAGGACAATCAGGCTCCCTAACTGGATGAACATCCCAGCTTAAATCACCCTTTTTCTCAATTAAGGAGAAACTATTTTGGAAGCACTTATACCTTTTTTTTTTAATTTTCAATTTGACACTTATGCATTTTTTTTTCTTATTTAAATCTTTAATTTTGCTCTATTAACATTGTCAACCCTTGTATAGAGACTAAAAATGCTAATAAAACAAAGTTACAAGAACTAACGTTGCTAAAAAAGTAAAATTAAATGATTTAATTAAGAGAAAAAACATATAAGTACCAAATTAAAAATTGAAAAAAAAAAATATAGGCACCTCTGATATGATTTTTCCTTTAATTAATAACTATAAATCTAATGAGGCCGGAGCCACTTCTTCAAATTCCCTGACCAAAGCGGAGATCAAGCAATTTTCACAAGCATGATAAATAAGGCGGCTGATATGCAAGAAGACTCGCCAAGTCACGAACATTTGAAAATATATACAAGACCATAAATAGTAAACGCAGAACAAACATACTTCCAAGAGAGAAATAGAAAAGAAGGAGAAAAAGAAAGGCTACTCAAAAGCAAATATTTACAAGGGCAAGTAAACTAAACCTTGCTTCATTTAGCTTTATTCAGCTCTCTATATCCAGCACATGATTATGCACAATAAGAATCCACGGAACCACATGCGCCCTGTCAGAACTGACAATCAACTTAGCATGGTTGGATGCCCAGACTGGAGCATCCTCTTTATCATGTCCATCCCGAAAGCAGAATCTGATGAACTGGTCAATGGCACCTTAATATTAACTCAGCAGTCTAATTTATGAGCTCCACATCAATTAAGAGGAGCAGAAAGAACTGCAACTCATGAAAAGAAACAAGAGCAAGACCACTAGAGAGCAGTGGAAATCTGGGATTTTGACGGTTACCAACATAGTACCAAGATGATGAAAATCAGCTGGAAGTGAAAAAGAGCAGTCCACTAAAGACAAAAAGGACTCTAAATTCAAACAAAGAAATTGCCAGACCATCATGGACATATCAGCTACAGACTCACAAGGGTCACCCAACGGGCTAGATATTATGAAGAGTTAATCTAGAAAGACCCATCAACACCTAGCTTCTTGATATGACGAAAAGTAATGCAATAGTTATATAAACTCAAGCAGAATTGCCCTTGCAATTCTCATAATCCCCACTAGTGTTGAGAAAAGAAATGACCGCCAATTGCCACCTTGCATCAGCCCAAACAGACATCTCACATCCTGATACGCCAGCAACTTCAGTGTAACAAATAGCAGCAAGAGACTACTTATAGCAGAACTAGTCAAAAAATCAAGGAAAACATTGCAAGCGTAACTGTTTCAATATGTGCTCTTTAAACTATAAACTGCTTTGGTTTCTTAAAACTTGATTGTGCACAAAATCATTTCCCAGGAAAGCTTTAGTGACACGCAATTAGCGTTCTCAACAAGGTCTCTCCCTCTCTTCTAAGAAACTTCATAAGACACCGCTCATCAATCCACAACAGAATTAAAAAAATGTCGTGGCCCTTCACAAATACTCCCAGAATAAAACACTTTCAGATATATAAAGAACGGACTTACACACAAGTGCCGGAAAATTAAGCTAAAAATACATTACTTTAGAAACAACTACACAACACTGGTAGAAGAACATCACACAAAACAAAAGAGAAAAAAATACAACCCACCCACAAATCACTGAAACACTAGACAAGAACACACTGGGTTGCCAATCTTTCAAGAGGATTGGCTCCGTCCACTCCAATGCCTAACCCTGATTCAAATTCTTCTCTCCTCCCTTGCTCAGCCAAAAGGGAATATTTATAGACCCAAAAATGACTTTCACAGCCCCCAATTCATAGACTTTGACTATAGCAGTCCTATAGCTACTCTGCTCTCTACTTCTTTCTTCAAAATAGCAAATCAAACTTCTGCCCATCGAGAAGTTTTTTTTTTTTTCCTTCCTTCCTTCCCTTTCATGTATCTTCCTAGGTCTCTAAAAGTGGTCCTAGAAAAAACCCATCCAAATTTGGATCGAAATAACCTCATCACAAAGAAGTATCCTGAAGCATCATAAAATTCTAGTAAAGAAAACTAATGAGAAATATTATAGCAATATTGAAAGCCATAGTTAGAATCTGGGTAGCCAGAGCAAAGATAACTGACCTGGGTATAGTAATTTCAAAGGGGAATGAAATGACACCCTCAAGATTTGGTATGGGAGGAACATGGTCCTTCTTTTCGTTAACAAATTTAATAATTTGAAACAAAACTTCTCGAAGTGATGATTCAAGTGCTGCGCTTCTTGCATTTCTATCTTCAAGTGCTCCCTCTAAACATAAGCAGAATGGGAAACAGGTAAGGAAGGGAAAAAGACATTAGATGGAGTGAAGCAGTTCTCTACGTAGTGGTAAGGCAAGGAGGATAAATTTAATCACCTCCTGGATCAGCAACTTTAGAATGATGAGATTTGCTAGAGTGAACCTTTGGATGCTGGGCTACATTCAGATTAATATACCATTGCTCCCAATACAAGCGCTCACTCTTACTGAACCAAGATGCATGTTTGTTTTTTTCTTCATAGAAAGATAAGCATACCTGCATCATCAGAATTCAGAAGCCTGTTATAAAGAATAAGCATAAATATTAATTAAATAAAAAAAATCAATGCCCAGAGAATAGAGATAGCACTTATAGCAATAAACTTTGATTGTGATATATAATATAAGTCACTTGTAACAGTCTCACATGCCAAGAAAAGCATTAAATTGTCAAAATTTACCAATTTTAACCCTATTAAAAGTTTCCTCTCTCTACATTTAAAAATCATTCTCATATCTCTCCCTTGTTTCTCTTTCCAATGAGAATTAGATAAGGGTAAAATTGGAAAACAAGCATTAAATATACTACAAGGGACTTAAATTTTGGACCAAAACTTCTCCCTACAACTACAAGTGACCTACATTTGGAACGAGAGTGGTCGAGCAAAGAGAATATATATGATACATTAAGACTGTGCTACGCATTTTGCATAATTTGCATTCAGTTAATATCTTTAAATCCCAAAAAAATAGAACCACTAACAGAAATCTACTCGTTTCGTTAAGAAAGTTGTTGAATTACAAAATATAATTGCTCGTAGAATATCCAGTGTTGTCTCCTTTCTAC
>NW_021632993.1:0-38763 GCF_004799145.2 Neltuma alba
TAAGGAGAAAGATTGTATGAGACCTTGAAGAGCCTATGGCCCTACGTAAAATTCTATAGAAGCTTATATGGTATGGATTAATAAAGAAAGTATTGTTCTTTCTCGCAATCATTATATTCCAGAGCGCATCATTCTTATCTTCTTGTAATATTTTTAAGCAGTGATTTGTAAGTTATTTATTAAATTGCATTGAATATATGAGCAATAGTTATAAATAGCTCTTGAGATCGCTAATGAGTCATAAGATCAGATGTATAAATTGTGTGTATTATTTAAATTATTTAAATTGATTTTGACTCCTTAGATTTATTATGTTTTGTTGACTTTTGATATTTATCTTAAGTGAAGTAAGATATAACGTAATATCAACATCTTTTTTGCTTTATCTCACAGAATTTAGTAAATGCGAAATCATTTATAAAACATGCACACATACATGTCAACACCATAGTTGTGCATGAAATTTAATCTAATTGTGATGGGTGGTATTGCCATTTGGATAACCTGCCTTTGTCAATCATTTATGATTTATAAATGATACATTTTTTTAATAATTCAACGGATAAAATGTACGGGCATCAAGTTGTTGCACTGCAACTTCCCCCCCTTATAAAACAAACATTTTATAAATTTTTGGCCATAATGATTTATGACTTTAGATAAAATTATTAAAAAAAATAAAAAAAATAAATGCATCATCTATAAAACATTACAATGAATATTTATGGTTTTTATATGCAATTACACAAATATATATCATAATATAAATTTTTAATTTTTTTTTAATTCATACGTTGTAGTTTTATATATTTTTTGTCAATATATGTGTGTGTCATATCAGAGATCAGTTTCTATGAGCTCGGCTTGTTTATGACTCAAGATAAAATTATTAAAAAAAGCCATAAATATCATGATATAAAATATGTGAATTTTTGGCCATAATGATTTATGACTTTCGATAAAATTATAAAAAGATAAAAAAATAAATGCATCATGTATAAAACAATACAATGAATATTTATGGTTTTTATATACAATTACACAAACATATATATCATAATATAAATTTTCAATTTTTTAATTCATACGTTGTAGTTTTATATATTTTTTGTGAATACATGTTTGTGTCGTATTAGAGATCAGTTTTATGAGCTTGGCTTGTTTATTAATAAAGCGATTGCATGAATAATTATAACCACTGTTGTAGACTAGCACATCAATTCTGTCTCATCCCATCAAAGGAACAATCAATGTGTACAAATTTTAGAATATCACACCCAATGGCTACAACTCTTTTAAAAGCAAAATGTAAAGTTGGATAATACCAAAAAAAAGAGCTCAAATAAAGCAAATGTGACGCAGACAAATTAAATTTTCACCTCTTTTCATAGTTTTATGTGTATTTTTTATATCCTTCTTTTGAACCATCTTTTTGGTCAATTATTTCTGTAAGTGCTCAGCATATCTTTCATTAATTGGTTATAGATTTGAAGTAGAGGAGGACTTTCTCTTGTACCATTGGAGAAAAGTGATAAAAGTTTGAAAAAATTCTTTAAAAAGACACTTAAATGATCCAAGTCCTTATTTGGGTTATTGAATTTGTCAAAGTCCTATTCAAATCACATGACATAAAGAGGGATTTTAAGATTTTGTGAAATGTCTGTAATGCCCCTTTCATTATAAACCTAAAGAGATGATGATTTTTTTTCCCCCAACTCTCGTGTTGTGTAAGAGCTCTAAACGAGGAAGACTTGACACCTATTATTGCAAAGTTGGAAAATCAATCAAGGAAATAATGATAAGTTGGTTTTTATATTAAATCTTCTCCTTAATCCTAATAGTTTCATCACAACAGAAAGTTGTTAATTTGAGTTGAAATGCGTTAAATACAAAATGGAACTTGTTAATTTTCACAGTTATATTGTAATAACATTTTTTTTTTTGGAGACAAGCATGTGATGGAGATAGAAAGTTGTTAATTTAAAATTAAACAAGTGTTTAACTGTGAAACAGAACATGTTAATTTTTAAGTTTGTATTAAGTGATAAGTTTTTCATTCAAAAACTTACTGCAATTGTGTTATAATGATAAAAAGTTGTACATTTAGAAGTGAACCATGTTAACTGTGAAATAAAACATGTTAACTTTTAAGGTTGTATTATGATTAAGGTTTTTTTTTATTTATGAGAATGACACTAAGGTCCCACTGAAGAGAAAATACTATAAAAAAAATCCCTAGAAATATGCTAATTACTTATGAATCCCAAGGGATTTGGTTGTAATAAGAGAAAATGTGAAAAGACTGTATTGCCCCTACTGAAACACCCCAAAGAGATGATGAAATCTAATTTTGAACCCTATTCCTATTTGCACATCGCCTATCTCACTCTCCTCTCAAAAACTAGCATTAAATCCACTCTCATCAGAAGCAACAAACCTCAAATCCATTCACCTTCGTTGTAATCATTGAAGATCATCTAGGTCAATGCCACCATTGAAGATGGTTGTGGTTGGAACAAAGCTGTCGTCATCAGCATCTTTGTGTTCATATTTGTTCTTCATTTATGGTAATGTATTCCTCTTTTTTCTTTGCAATTTTTTTGGGTTTAAAATGTTACATCTGATTTCATTTTTATTTTATGAAGTTGTGTGGAAAAAATCAATTTTTCTGAGATGGTGCTTGTTTGAGACAAAATACTGAAAAATGAAACTGTGCAGAAGCAGGGGGAATTATGTTTCATTTTTGTGTCATGAATATTTCTTTGATAATGTAAATTGCTATCTTTATACACATATTGCGTTGACTAGGAGAAATGGAAAAAATCAATGGCGGACCGAAGTTCAATACAATCGTGATATCCACCTTCTAGAGTCCACCGCTACATTAATCTATTTTTCTTTTAATTTCCCTGTTAATCTAACAAAACAATCAAATTTGACATGCAATAGATATATTTGCATTTTTCGTGGAAGACTTTTGATAGTACGAAGTCCCAAGCATATGGCCAGCTCAAAGTACCATTTATCTGTTAATACCTTGCAATTCGATTAGTTTAAGTTTGTATTATTGTTTTACCAAAAAAAAAAAGTTTGTATTATTGTCCTGTTATCCCCTCACCATGATACACGACATAGTCAAGTTAATATTCTCATTTTTTCCGCCTTTTCCCCCCCTTTTTTGATTGGAATGCAACTCGATAGTGTCAATAAAAGTTTTCTTAAGTTTCTCACTTGATCGTAAGGAATAGTTCCGACAAAGCTAACAAATTAAAGCTTGAAGTAGGCTTGCAAAATTTGTATTGGTCTTACAATTAAACAATTTCTGTTGAGTGTGCCTTTTACCTTTGATAACATTGGTTTTAATATTGTCGCTCTAGATGTAGCAGAAATTTTTTGGTTATAGTCGGCCAAGTTCCATGGCTTTCTATGATTGTTACTATATATATTTGCTTTAGGTTAGAACACTTTTTAGCATTGTTTTATAGATGTTTAGTGCACTAATTCTTTTTATCTGTATATAAACTTGTAAGATTTGGTTTATGTTTCTAAAATTCTAGTTTATTTCTTGTTCTCACACAACCTTAGTTCTTATAGTTTAGATTTTGATTCATGTTAAAAAATGCTATTCTAGTAACAAATTTCTGGTTCATATGGCAAATTTTGATTTGGTTAAAATACCGTCTCTAGGCCTTAAAATTCTGAATTACTTTGAAAATCCTGATTTATGTTAAACCAACTGTTTACAAAGTAATTTTCCAAATTACATTACAAATTTTGAATTTTGCAGATTCTGGTTTACAGTTGAAATTTCTGTTTACTACAGGACAATATTCTGTTTATTAATATTTATCATCTTAAAATATGCAGCAATTTTGGAGGGCTTAAAGTAGATGATACTTGTTTTCTATATACTTTTTCCCTTTTTTTTATCGGATATCTTGTTTTGTCTTTGTATTACATTATCATCCCTATTAAGGTTGTAGAAACAAGTCTTGTTTATAGTTCTTATATATTGTATACTGATTATCTGATGTAAAACTTCCTCATGTATGGATGCCTGTGCTTGGTTAGATTCAATGCTCTAGTAATCCCGTTTTAGGATGAACCAAGCATTTATATAGATATATATATATATATATATGTTTCATAAAAGTTTTTGAGCATCCATACACCCAAGTAAAGAAAAAATCTAGCTTGACAAATGTGTTATTGCTCACTTTTGTAAGTACAGATATATGTTAATATGTTTGTCATTATTCTTGCAGCTCTCCGAACCCTTTGGAATTGTTGAAGGAAGTAATGGTATTTCTCTTTTTGCTGCAAATACTTCATTGGTATTTGTAATTAAACATTTATATGAATTGTAAATGAACCCAATATTAATTGAAAGCTTTTTCCCTTATTGATCATTCATTTTTGGATAATGGTAGATGTTGTATACTGATCATCTTAAACTTTCAGTTTTTTCTTCGTTTGAGTTGGTGTTTGTACCATGGATCAATTATACCAATACTAAATTAGCTATTGATAATTTGCTTTTTGATATATTTCAGGAAGAAAAAGAAAGGAAGGCAGAAGTTTCAAAAGTGTCTCATAACTGCAAAAAAAAAAAAAAGAAACTGTGTGAAATGTAGTAACAACATGTATTCATAGGATTTAGATATGGACAAAAAGAAGAAGGGAGATTGCTTGCTGATCAGATTATTTCCGTAAACTGTAAATTCTTTCAAAACAATTAGAGGAAGTACAAGTGATTTGAAAAGGGGAATCCACATTTCCAAAAAAGCTTAGGATAAGTGGTCTCATAAGAATAAGAAGCGCAGAGTTGAGATTGTAATCGTGTGTACTCAGTTTCTCTTTGTATTTTAATATTTAAGTAGTTTATTTGTAACAACATGCTTATTTAAAATTATAATTTATATTAGATTTGAATCAACGAAATTGTTTGACATTTTGTATTTAAGGGGTTTACTTTTAACAACATATTATATATCATATTATATCACATTATAACTAAAATATATTACATAAATATACGTAGCTCAAAATTAGATTGTTTCAAATTTGAACCAAATTTTTGTTAGCATAGAAACTGACAAGTGACAAAATACCGCTACTGAAGATATATATTAGCAGCCACTGATGATGTCACCACTAAATTATTTATATGCACTAACTTTTTATTATTGCTATTCTTATTTTTCAACAATGACATGCTTGTTGCCATTGAAAAGTTACTGCTCTAAAAATCAAAACATTTTTTTCATTTTTAATTAATAAAAATTTTAAAATTATAACCTTTATTTCTAATAAATATCATAATGAAGCACTAAAAAACTAAAATATTGGGTGGTTGTAATACATTAATCAATAAATTCATAACATTATTTCTTTAAAACCATCAAAGTAGTTCAACATCTTTAAAGAAGATAAAAAAAAATTATGTATTAGAAGAATATATACTAGAAGTAAGAGTAGAATGAGGAGCATTTGATTGTACCTTTTATATGAAGATAGTGAATTTAGCTTGAGTTGTGCATGCTTTGATCTCATCGTTTTACTTTATATTGCATGTTCATCTTTCATATTTGTATGCTCCAGTGCAAGATTTGATTCCCTCTTAAACTAGCTTGGCCGAATACTAGGGTTATTGGGCAAAATTTCATTTTCAATTTCAATACTTTTAAACATACGTTCTCACTTGTATTTTACATAATTTTTCATTCTAAACACATTAAAAGCATCGAAATCATCAAAATCCAATCCTAACATAAATCCTAGGTTTGGCTGAAAATTACATAAAATCAGGGGAAGCTGGATTCATTCAATTTCATCACAAAACCACTTGATTATTTCTCTTTTGTTCCTCTTAATCATTAATCTAATTTCAATCAATTTTTTTTCATGCCTTAATCACCTTTGGACAGCATCTCATTTTAGGGTTTAATGCTTTCGAAACTCAACAAAACCATATTCAAGCTTTGCAATATATAGAGCATCATTAACCACATAAAAAACCACTCTCTTACCTTGTATGGAAGATTGAATTTGCTTGAATTCTCTTTCTCTTTTTCTTCTTCTTCTTTCACTCTTGTTTTTTTTCTGGAGCAAAACTTCACTCTCTTCTCCTCTCAATTTGGCCAAATCATTCATGCATGAAGGGAGAGGTGGTATTTATAATGCCTATGAAATTACTTTGCCATCAATCTTGCACAAAATTACAATGGTTATGTGTCATCTTTTCTAAGCATCCATGTAAGTTTGAAGAGTTTATTTTTCCCCTCAAAGTTGGAAGAAATCACTATTGCCATGTGTCTTCATTTCTGTGCTCCCATGTGGTTTTATCTAGAAGGTGATATCTTTCCAATTTTGCTTTTTAACAAATGCTAAAATTCCATGACAATTCCTTTCCAATTTGCCTTTTGAAAAATGCTAAACTTCTAATACTATCCCCTCATGAAAAATGGCACAAAAAATGGAGAGAAAAAAGAAAAATTCGTCCAAAAATAAACTCTAGGTTATTTCTCTATCAATCTTGTAGTATTGTACCGTATTGGGTATTTTTTTGGGTCTTGACTTCCATAATAGCACTAACACGTGCTTTCTTACCATAAATGGCTTCATACGATTTTATGATGACAAAAATTAGGTGGAAGGTGCCTTTAGGGTTTTTGTTCCTTAAAGGGAATATCAAATTACTTTATTTTATTGTAACTTTGACCAAATGCTTTTTGATGTTTCCTAGTTTAGTAAACTCACCCCTCTACTTCACTAGCACCCTTTTATTATGAAAAAATTCTCTAATTTTTCTCAAGTCAAAATTCAACTTGTAGATATTTATTTTAAAGATTTCTCAGATACTCCCTTTTTTTTTTGGGAAAATTTGGCTTTAAATATTTTTAAAACAAACCTCTTTGGCTTTAATGGTCGAAAACAATTTTACAATATTCTATAATCTCTAAACTAATTTTCTCACATTTTTTCTGATTATTTGATGACTCCATATAATTAAAATAATTGACTTTAGCTAATTGTTTTTCCTCATTAGCCAAAGTTCCCATAATTAGCCAAATTTCTAAAAAAAATTTCTTAAATTTATTTTGGGGGTATTTTTGTCATTTTTAATTCAAATAGGTCTTTATACTTCATTTTCAATTTTTTGGAAATTTTTTAGAATTTTGAGCGTATTTTTCATCATTATCCTTTTTAGTTCGAAACTTTTTAAAGTTATGGTTTGGTCCTTGTTAGGGTTTAACCTCAAGAATCATCTTTCATCTTATTGATGTCTCTAACATGACTTTTGGCATATAATCATCCCTACTTCTCTTACTCAATCCCTGAGATTTTATCAAAGTCTCTATTTTCTTTGTCTCGTGGTTCTAAAAAACTTTCACTTTGCAATTTGGTTCTTGAGAATCCTTCTATTCTTTTGAAAAAATTTTGAGACTCCCACTAAAAAAGGTCTTGTAGCCTAAGCATTTCAGGATATTTCTTATATTTCTAGACCTAAAATTTGGAATGTTATACTTGTTAAAAAGGTTTTACTTTTTAAAGTTATGGTTTGGTCCCTGCTAGGGTTTAACCTGACTGTTTTGATGCTTGCTGAAAAGGTTTTACTTGTTAAAATTTGGCTAGGCTTTAAAAAAATTTCATTGGTAGCTTCTGTGACCTTAGGTCGTGACCTCACTGTTTTAGGTCATGACTTAAGTTGTGGTTTTGTTAAGGGAGGGTTTCTGTGACTTCAGGTCGTGACCTCACTCTCCCTTCCTGACTTGGTGCTCTCTGTGTACTCAGGTCGCGACTTCCCTATTTTTAGGTTGCCACCTGGTCTCTTTTTCTGTGCACTACTTTCCTTCTCTTTGTTTTTTTGCAATACTGTATAGAAGGAACCTTTGTAAGCTACTTGTGTATGTTTTTCAAGCAAAATCATTGCCTTTTGATTTACTTTCATTGCATCAAACAGTTTTTCTCGAAAACTATGCCCATCTTTGAACTTTTAAGAATACTGGATTTTGAAAATGATTTCTCTAAGACTCTATAGGTACTTCTGAGATCTAAGCATGTTCTTAAGTGATTATTTTGATCTTTTTAATCATCATCCTATGGGTTGTTTTTGTGACAAGTGTCCTAATGCCTTGTGACTAATACATATTGATTGAAACTTTTTGTATGAGCAATTGAGATATGAAACCCTTGTTGGAAGGATATTCTTGAGCCTTAATTCCTATATTAAGTGATTATTCACGTAGTTTACATTCTCTAGAACTTGTTTTAGCTCTTGGCCAAAACTACACGTGAATTTATGATTTTGAATATGATAGAAGCATTATTTTCTATACTTTTTTACCCAACCACAACCCATGAACATCTATCTATTATTTAACCCTTTTGATCCTACACTTCCTTCATTTCATCCATCATTTTGAGTGTTTGAACTATGATGTTAATTGAGTTGATTTCATCTTGATAAATATGATTTCCTAACCTTTATGGGTTTTATTGGGAATTTTAGTTTTGTTTCGAAAGAAGGAAGAAAGAAAGGTTCTGAAAAAAAAAGAAAAAGAGAAGAAGAAGGAAGAAAAGAAAAGAAAAGAAAGAAGGCAAAAAGAACAGAAAGAGTAAAGAAATACTTTCTATATGCATAAACTATAACAACAAATTAAAGTTGAATAAAGTATTCCCTTGGTGGTGGAAGGTTAGGATCTGAACTTCCTTGTTTAAGAATAGATGATATTTGACTCACGTTTCTTTAATTCTGGACACTTGATTTCACCATTTTATGTTCCACCAAGCCTTTCTATCACTAAAACCTTAAAAGTCCTCTTGATTTTTTTACATGAATACTGAATAGTAGTGGAGATTTTAGAGTAATTACAAGCTTATGGTAGGATGTTTGCTGCTTGAATTTTTAAGAGAAAAGAACCCTAGCGAGGAGAGATGAGCGAACCAAACACTTATACCCTATGAGAAAATCTCTGTTGTTCATGCATTTAGAGTCAATTGGACTTTGTATCTAATTACTTGGTATTATTCATGTTATCATTTTTGCCATCCTGAAAGATGTTGATCAATTAGCTCTTGAGATCACTTTTAAACATGCTAGTTTTATTAATTGTAACTATACTTTCTTTGGAATGATTCAAATCTTTGTCCAGGAGTATAAAGGTTCAAGTGTGGGAGAGCGATAGAACCTTATTTTTATGTGGTTTTCTCAAGTGTTTTTTGATGTTTTGTAACACTTTTACCTTCATTATGTATAACATCCTAACTTTTGGGCCTAGAAACACCAGAAATGGCCTGAATTCGATAGGTTACCAAACTACTTTTAGCAGAGGTCCCAAAGACAAGAAAGGAAGTCAAAGCAGTTTCAGGGACTAAACTCCAAAGTAAAAGTTTGCAGGGGCTAAAGAGTAATCAAAGTTAGAGGTTCCAATAAGGTCTCAAAGGCCCAGAGAGAGAAAACAAGGCTAGATATAGGCCAAAAGTTAAGTTACAAGCCTCAAAGAGATGGTTTTATGAGGTCGAGCCCAAGCAAAGATAAAACCGTAAATTCAGAAAGTTACGATCATTAGGGGTAAAAATAGAAAGTACACAAAAATTTTCAAGAAAATTTTTGCTTATGTGTTGGTTTGTATTTGTTGACTGTATGATATTGTGACATGATGATTGTTGCCAGAAATGCTGTTCTTAATATGTTTCCATGGCCATGCATTTTTATACCAAGCATAAAGCATGATGGCATGTCACTAGTTAATCTAAGTTTATGAAAAACTACATACCATACATTAGCATCCACCTTGCGCATGTATGTGGTAATGTTTGCTATTGAGATTTTTCTAAATCTCACCCCTCTCTAACCAACCATTTAGGTTAATCAACGATGGGCAATAATGGCATGAGAAGGGAGGAGAAGAAAGTGGAGAATTATTCATGTTAATGAATGAGGTTAATATTCAATGTGTAATTCTCCTATTTTGTAAATTATGTGTACGGATGCCAGTGATGCCATGTAATTAATTATAATGTTTATGGGATGAATAGAAATTTATGAGAATGAATGGGAAAAAGTAAGTCCAAGCTATGTATGCCAAATCAATAAAAAGAATTAAAGTAGGAAGTGGTTAAGGGATAAAATATAGGTCCTGGGATAGTGAGTTTGTAGCTCCAGTTTGACCTATCAAATGAATGAGTTAAGTCACAAGATTTGAAAAACTTATAGTACACATCCCAAGCTTTAAAAATCATATAGAGGTGTTCTAAAATTCTACAGAAATCTCTTTCAATGGTATTTAAGGAAAAAATATCAAATTGGACTTGTCTTTAGCCAATTCATATAGTTTATTGAATAAAGATTACTGTTTATTTGGTAAAACCTGGAACTTCTAGATTCTATGCCTCGATTTTGGACTTGTAATCTGGAATTTGAACAATGAATAGTAACCCGAGTAATTATAGTGAAATTTTAAATCCACGAGCTTGTGTCATGATCTGCTTGAACCATAACGCTTACTAATGTGTACTCTAAGCGGCTAAAGGAAGGACATTTCATTTTGGTGTCAAAAAAGAGGTTCTAGTAAATATGTAAATAGAGCAAAGGTTCTGGTAAGTGTTTAAACAGAACAGAAGTTCTGGTAGAGGTTCTGACTAAGGTATAAGCAGAGTATTGGTTCAAGCAAAGCTCAGTATGAGAGAAACCTAATTAGAAAAGTAACGGGTTACTAGGATTGGTCCAACTAAGGTTAAGACATTGAGGTGCTTTCTCCAAGGGAAATGGACATAGAAGAGAAGTAAGAAATGACAGAAAGTAACTAGAAAGATAGATACTCGCTGCTATGAGGCTCCCTCTTAGGAGAGAAAAGGTTGAGCTGAGAGAGCTTGATCAGGAATGAGCCAAAGTTGAAAGACATCCCCTGAGAGTAATGGCTAAGAGTATGATAAGCCAGGAAGGGGCAGGAGTCTAGACCCTAATAAGGAAGTAGGATGACAACCTAAGCCTCCAGCGATTGATTAAAGGTGCTTGACTGGAATGCCATACAGTGGAGACGTTTTAATGATCAATGCCTAATGTGTAATATGGTCACTTTTTGATTAGTATATAACCATAGAAATGAATGGTTAAGGGTACAGTAAGCTAGTCAGAGGTATAAGTCAATGCCCTAGCAAGGGTACTGAATATCAACCTATACCTTAAGTAATCGATGTGATCTCTATAGAGGCAAGGTAACAAGATGAGATGTTTGAGGTTTGCTCAAATCCATGAATAGAGATAGATATCCCTAAGGGATAGTAAACCAAGAGGGATAGAAATTAGATGATAATGAATGAAGGGTCAATGATGACCTAAGGGCCTGACCTAGATACCACACAGCAAGGTGATTAAATGTTTGCTGTGTGATGTGATGAGGGTATGGTGATCAATACCTGACCATATGAATGTTTGGTCAAGAGGTAAAGAAAGCTAAAAAGAGTAAAGTCAGGCAAGATCCCTCTCAAGGTTAGAGATGAAAGGAAATGAATAAGAACATGATAGTGGCTGGTTGCACTGGGAACTGATACACAGAGAGAGATAAGTAAATTCCTGATGATAACTAGAGCTCGATAATGCCTAGATGCATGATAATGTTAGGGACTAAACAATACTCTTTTATGTCCCTAAGGCATCTAAGAGCATGCAACCATGGCCCTTAGGCCAATAAGAAATCTAAGAGATGAGATTCCTATAAATAGGTGCCATTGCCTTTACGATTGAGTAATATAGTGGAGAGGCTCTCTTTGATAGGGATATGATATTCAAGGAATGTACCCTAGTAGAGATTGCATATGAGGAAAGTCTTGACCATGAAGTACCTCTCTAAGATTCCTCCCACAAGAAAAGTTAAAGCAGCTGAGGTAAGGCATGGGATGGACCTTGCCCCAGAGAGAGAGAGTGAAACTGGTTAAGAAAACAAAAGCATGGTATGCAATCAAATGCTCCTCGAGCTTAACAAGGTACTACGAGATACTAAAGGATCATGAGAATATGATGATATAAGTCCTCTCCCGTTACTGTCTGAATTCTTACGAGACAACAAGGACTGCAGAGTCTTAAGACGAGGTAGGCTAGCATTGATGCAATGGCAAGTTAATGAGCTTTAGAGATGAGCCAGTGCCTAAGGATTCAAGAGGCACAAGAAAAGAAAAGTGGCCTAAGGAAGCTAAAACTAAGGGCTAAAACAATATGGAAAGGTTAAGAATTCCAGGAGTTGACAGGAAGGATTGAGTAAGGCCTAATAAGACAATAATGATATCTGTGATCAGTCTTGGAGAGGTGACTTATTTTATTACTCAGTCCTGTGATCTAAATTCTCTTAAGGATGGGAAAATGGCTCGAGTCGAGGGAAATTCTAGGGTCATGATGGATCTTGAAGAGGCTTACAGTAGAGCGCAGTAGCTCCCGAGGTCATGGTAGACCAAGCCTAAAAGAAAGTGACTGAGTCATAAGAGTAAGAGTATAGTACCTCTTTGGGTAGACTATGATCAGGGATGAGTTTAAGACACTAAAATCTCCTTCAGTGATGGACTAATATAGAGAGAGTATCCTTGACATGTTCCAGACACTTTTATTGTTGATTAGACTGAGCTCAATTCTGTTCTAGTCAATTAAGAAAAGAAAGGAGATATGCCCTTAAAGTAAAGAGAAATGTCAGGTATACCAAAAAGAATAGATAAAAGTGGTATTAAGAGAACCCAAAATGCCATGGTACAGTAAAATACCATGAAGACAGGTACACTGTCGTGGTATTATTATGAAAGAATGAGCCTAGAATATAGGAAGAATGTGAGTAGTGGTGACTAAATGCTTAAAAGTAAAGGCCATGCTCATGTAAGCGACGGAAAAGTATAAAATGACAAGTCATGTAAGTATGGAGCCCAGGGTTGAAACCCAGAAACAAGGTATAATGAAAAGTTGAAGAGGTCAAAGTTAAGTATAAGTGGGGATATTCTCCTCACTTAACCTCTCATTAAAAGTAAGAATAGAGGTTTGACTTGTTATTTCGAGGATGAAATTCTTTTGAGAGGGAGAGAATTGTAACATCCTAACTTTTGAGCCTAGAAGTACCAAAAATGGCCTGAATTAGATATGCTACTAGACCCTTTTTAGCAGAGGTCCCAAGAGAAAGGAAGTCAAAGCAGTTTCAGGGACTAAACTGCAAAGTAAAAGTTTGTAGGGGCTAAAGTGTAATCAAAGTTAGAGGCTCCAGTAAGGTTTCAAAGGCCCAAAAAGAGAAAAGAGGCTAGATATAGGCCAAAGGTTAAGTTAAAAGCCTCAAAGAGATGGTTTTAAGAGGTCGAGCCCAGGCAGAGGTAAAACCGTAAATTCATAAAGTTACGGTCATTAGGGGTAAAAATGAAAATTATACAAAAAAATTCCAAGAAAATTTCAAAAAATGGGAAATAATATTCTAAAACTCTTTCATGAAGAGAAATGATGAAAATGCCCTTGAGATAGCTTAAATGGAATTTACAAGGTTATAGCCAATAAAATGTACGCTGTTTAAGGTAATTATTTAAAATAGTAAGAGACCTCAAAAATATACATAAAAATAAGGTTAAATAGTTGAAAGGTTGTATTAATTTATAAAATTAGTTCTGTAGCCAAAAGGCCAATGGAATGGCTTTAATAAATTAAAAAGATGATTATGCAGATAAATTAGTAAATGATTTTTATGTAAGGCTTAAAGGAAGTGTTATGACCTGAAAAAATTTATAGATATTCTCTAGAATAAAAAAGAATTTATGAAGTAGATAGAAGAATTTTCTAAACTCCAAGAGGCAGTCAAGAAAGTTAGAGAAATGTAGACCAAGTAAATTAGGAGGAAACTTAAGAATTAAGTTTTGATCCAATGGTTAAGATTTAATCTTCCTTCTCCTCCACCAAACTTATTGACACCTAGCACCTTCTAGAAGAATGATGTAACGATGATGTAAGAAGATGATGTAATGATGATGCAAAACTTCACTTAAACTTCCAAGTTTGCCCTTACTCTTTCTATTAGCCACTAGGGGCATTTTGGTCTATTCAAGTCAAAGTTTTCGCTATAAATACCCCACCTTGGAAGAGCATTTTGGCAGCCATTTGTAGAGGGAAAACTCTATCAAAAATTAGAGAGAGAAAAGTGGGGGTGAAGGCCAAGAAGAAGGAACAAGATTCAAGCTTTAAGATCAAGGTATGTGATGATTATAATATCTGCCTTGATGCCTATTTCGAATAAGTTACTGTTTGTATCTGATTTTGAAATTTGGGATGATTAAAGTATATTTTGTAAGATTTAAATTCAAAGGTAGAACATTTCACTTGGATATGTGTACAATTTATGGTGATTTTTCAAAATTAGAGTTTAAAATCTAGAAACAGTGTTTCGCCTTTAGAAGAGTAGTGAATTCTGTACAATTTGATACTGTTTTGCATAGAATTGGTTCCTGAAACTATTTTTTCTTTAAAGAGAACTTAAGGAGCTTTCAGTGAGACTTGCAACCACTTAGTTTTGATTCTTCCATAATTAATTACGAATTTTCAAAGTTGAGCAAAAATTATGAAATTTCTGTGCGAATAGTACCCGCAAAGCAAAATTTTCAGATTTGATCTTCTCGAATCTAAGGCAATCTAAAGTGGTCCTAATTGGCAAGAGATAAACCTTAAGAATGGGAAATGATGAGATTTATGTTAGAAAAGCTAGAAAGAAAACCCTAAAACCAAGAGAAATGGTTGAGGTTCAAGAGATTTATGTTAGAAAAACTAGTCTTGAACATTATGTAATCTCTTGGTCCTAATAGATTGTATGATCAATATGGCTATGTTTAGGGTCTTGGAACATCCAAGAGGATGTTTGATGATGTTGATCAAAGGTTCAAATGGTTGGGAAGTCAAGGGAATGAAAGGCAGAACAAGAGAAAAGCTTATGGTACAAGGTAGTGAATTTACCCTTTATGTGCTTGATGTAGTATACTTATGTGTTGGTTTGTATTTGTTGACTGTATGATGTTGTGACATGATGATTGTTGCCAAAAATGCTGTTCTTAATATGTTTCCATGGCCATGCATTTTTATACCAAGCATAAAGCATGATGGCATGTCACTAGTTAATCTAAGTTTATGGAAAACTACATACTATACATTAGTATCCATCTTGTGCATGTATATGGTAATGTTTGTTACTGAGATTCCCCCGAATCTCACCCCTCCCTAGCCAACCATTTAGGTCAATCAACGATGGGTAATAATGGTATGAGAAGGAAAGAGAAGAAAGTGGAGAATTATTCATGTTAATGAATGATGTTAATGTTCAATGTGTAATTCTCCTATTTTGTAAATTATGTGTATGGACACCAATGATGCCATGTAATTAATTATAATGTCTATGGGATGAATGAAAGTTTATGAGAATGAATCGGAAAAAATAAGCCCAAGCTATGCATGCCAAATCAATAAAAAGAATTAAAGTAGGAAGTGGTTAAGGGATAAAACGTAGGTCTTGGGATAGTGAATTTATAGCTCTAGTTTGACCTATTAAATGAATGACTTAAGCCACAAGATTTGGTAGACTTATAGTACACATCCCAAAATGAGAGGTATATCACCTCAATTAGATGTGTACACAAAGAGATATGAATTTCCAAAGTTGAAGCATAGAATCTGAAAGTTCCAGATTTTACCAAATGAACAGTAATATTTATTGAATAAACTGTACAAATTGGCCAAAGATAAGTTTAGTTTGATATTTTTTTCCTTAAATATCATTGAAAAAGCTTTCTGTAAAATTTTAAAACACATCAATACAATTTTTATGGAATTAGTTATGAATTATTAAAGTTGAGCCTGTAATCTGGAATTTGAACAGTGAAAAGTAACATGAGTAATTATGTTGAAATTTTAAATCCATGGGCTTGTGTCATGATATGCTTGAACCATAACGCTTACTAATATGTACTTTGAGGGGTTAAAGGAAGGAAATTTCATTATGCATACATTTATAGCTTTTTGATTACATTGATTCATGCATTGCATTTTGCTATTTAAGGGGTAAAGAGAGTCAATTTTCCTTCCTTAATTGTAATTGCCTTGACCTGTAATTAGTTAGTCTTTACAAAGCTCTTTGTTATGATTTTCAAGAAATTGAAGAAGGACCTAAGACCCAAGATAGAGCATTGATGGAGCCACAATGTTACAAGGACCAAAACACAAGAGTTGGAATATTTTGCCTCCCTAGGTCGTGACATGGATTGCTGAAGTCGCGACCTGGATGCCCTTTTAATGGAACTACACGTTTTGGAGCTAAGTCAAAATTGAATGCTCTCTGTCTTCCCAGGTCGCAAGATAACACTTTTAAGGTCACGACCTAGACTCCCAAGTCGTGACCTGACACTCCTGAGGTCGCGACCTGAGTGTGCTAAGTGAAGTTGTATGTTTTAAAATAGGTTTCTGAGCTTCTACACCTAAAAGGGGCAGCCACCCCGAAGACACACTCTTCCATTCTGTAGATTTGTATAGGGTTGAGCCACCATCTTTTCCTCTCAAGCCTCCATTGATTCTACCCCCAAAACCTTCATTTTTCTTCACTTATTCATCATTTTTAACAATGTTTTAAAAGGTGTTAATTAACTTTGATTAAAGTGAGTTTTCATTAATTAAGACATTGGACTCAAATGATTACTTGAGGTTTCCTTTCAGACTTAGAGATTTCTAAAACTCCTATTCATTTTAAGAGCAGGGATAGTTGAGTTTTCCTTATCAAGAGACTAGCTTGCCATAACTTTCCTTCAATCCAAAACATTTCTTTATTCATTTAAAATCCCGTCTCTACACTTTATATTTATTGCACCATCTTTAAAACAATTAAAACCCCTTTTTCTTTATCTAAATCATCATATTTTTCATTACCAATTTAGACTAGGTTGTTTTTCAATAAAATGCTCCTCGAGAAGAACAATTGGTTGTACCCTCTACTACATTATTTGGTGCAAGCACAATTTTGATGACCCGAAAGGTAACATCCCGGTCCAATCAATCTCTTTAGGAAGATGAGTACTAAGGATGAGTTCAAGATATAGAAACCTCCTTTCAGTGGTGAACTAGTATAGAGAGAGTACCCATGACTTTCTTCCAGATAACCTTATCCTTGATTAGGCTGAGCTCAATTCTCTTTCGATTAATAAAGGAAAGCCAGAGTTTGAAGAATTAGAGCCATAAGTCCTAAACATGAGACATTCAGGCTAGCTTTAGATATGAGAAGAACCCCTTGTGATATGGAGAGAGACTGGTTATTGACAGGCAGATATCTAAAGAATGTGGCTGAGAGACAAGAACCTAAGTAGAAAAGACCTTACAAGGATAAAACAAAAAGGGTCTAAGACAGAAAAGCACCAGGATTTGAGTCTATCAGCATTAGTGCCTCAGATTCTCATCAGCATTTTTCAGTTAAGCGTGCTCGAGCAAGAGTAGCCCAATGATGGGTAACCTCCTAGGAAGTTATGTAAAAGTGTGCATAGGCCAAAAATGTAAGCCATTTTTGGCGAGAATGCACTAAGTTCAGCAGGATGGAAGATAAAATTGAGGTAAGCAAAGATAGTCTGGAATTGATAGAAGGAATAGGTATGGTCTATGAAGACAATGTCGATATCTGTGAATAATCTTGGGGAAATTATTAGTCAGGTTGCCAACTGAGTAGAGACGAAGTATTGTACAACTTGGTCCTTTGGTCTAGACTCTTTCGAAGACCCAACAGTTGAAGTTTAATATGGTTCAATAAGGGATCACAGTTAGATCCAAAGCACAACCCAGTGAGATCACAGTGGATCTCGGGATCATAGTTAGATCTCCTGGTCACAGTAAGTTACTGAGCCATAGAAATAGAGATGCGACATCTCTGAGAAGATGATAACTAGGGATAAGTTTATGATACAAAAACCGCTCTAGTTGGCTAACTAATATAGAGAGAGTACCCATGATTTCTTCCCAGCTAGCCCTATTTTCAATAAGGCCAAGCTTAATTTTCTTCTAATCAATGAAGGAAAGCTAAAGTTTGAGGTTGTGGAGCTATAATTCTTGATTGGGATAAATTTAGGCATACTATATAGGGAAGATAATACTAGAATAGCATAAAAACGCCCTTATGTTACAAGGAAAACCCCATACGACACAAGATTAAACTGAGTATAAGCTGACAAAATCCCAAGATGAGATTAAAATCGAGGATTTAAACCGAAAAGACCCTTCAGAGATGGGGTAAGAAGGGTTGAGATAATAGAATATGAGGATTTTAGCTTGCCAAGTACCAGTGTATCATTACCCATTACTTCTAGGATCGTAACCTGACTCAATTCAAATGGCATTTTTTAATTAAGCGTGCTTAAGACAGAGAAATCCAAGGATGAGTGACTATTGGGAAGCAAGATAAAAAAGGTGCAACTACTGAAAGTAAGTCATGTTTGGCATAAATGCACAAAGTTTAGCAGAAAGTTAAGGAAAAATAAGGGACATTCTCCTCGGGTAACCTTGCAATGACAGTCAAACTAGAGGTTTAGTTTTGAAATTTCGAGGAAGAAATTTCTTTAAAAAGGGGGAGAATTGTCACCTCCTAATTTTTAGACCTAATAGCCCCGAGAATAACCCAAAATAGGTAGGCTACTAAGCCTCTCAGAGCAAAAGTCCCAAAAATGAGAAGAAAAAAAAGTCAAAGTAGTTTCAAGGACTAAACTGCTAATTAAGAAAGTCACTGGGGGTAAACATATAAGTAATTTTGAGGTTTTAGGAGAGTCTCAAGGGCCCGGAAAGAAAAAAAAGAGGCCAGGTACAGGCCAAAGATTAACTTAGAAGCCTCAAAGAGATGTTTTATAAGGTTAAGTTCAAGTAGGGACTAAATTGTAATTTCAGAAAGTTACAAGCCAATAGGGGTAAAAATGAAAAGTATATAGAAAATTTTAAAAAAATCCTAAAAAATAGAAAATAATATTCTAAGACTCTTTTGTAAAGAGAAATGATGAAAATACTCCTGAGGCAACTTAAATGGAATTTATAAAATTATGACTCGGTAAAAAGTACACCGATTGAGGTAATTATTTGAGATAGCAAGAGATTTCAAAAATGTACATAAAAATGAAGTTAAGAAGTTTAAAGGCTATGTTAATTTATAAAATTAGTCTCACTTTTAGAAGATTAGCAGAATGGTTGAATAAAATAAAAGCCTCAATTATGCTGGTTAAGGTCATTTCAGTAAATGATTTTTATGCGAGGCTTAAAGGAAGTGTCATGGCTTGAGAAAACTCATAGATCTTCTTTAGAATTAAAGAAAATTTATAGAATAAACAGAAGAATTTTCTGAGCTCTAGAATGCCATTAAGAAAGTCGAATAAATGTGAGACAAGTAAATAGGAAGGAAAATTGGAGACCAAATTTAATCCAAGGGCCAAGATCTATTCTTCCTTTCCTCTCTATTAGATTTATGCCACCTAGGTCTCTTTTAGAAGGATGATGAAGAAGATGATGTATTGATAATGTAAAAGTGCACTTGAAGTTTCAAATTTGCCCTTACAATTTCTACTAGCTTTTAAGGGCATAATGGCCCATTCAAGGCATAAGTTTTGGCTATAAATACCCCACCTTGGAAGAGTATTTTGGCAAGCATTTATAGAGGGGAAACTTAGGCAAAAATTGGAGAGAAAAACATAGGGGTGAAGGCCAAGAAGAAGGAACAAGATTCAAACTTCAAGATCAAGGTATGTGGTGATTCTAGCACCTGTCTTGATGCCTATTTCGATTAAGTTACTATCCGTATCTGACTTTGAAATTTGGCATGATTAAAGTACACTCTCTAAGATTTAAATTCATAGGTAGATCACTTCATTTGGATATGTGTATGATTTATGGTGATTTTTCAAAGTTAGGGTTTAAAATCTGGAAATAGTTTTGATCACTGGAGTAGCAGGAAACTTCCGTACAATTCTGGTACTGCTTCACACAGAAATGGTTCCTAAAACTATTTTTTCTTTAAACAAAACTTATGGATCTTTCAGTAGAACTTGGATCCATTTAGTTTTGATTTTTCTGACATTAATTACAAATTTTCAAATTTGAGTAAAAATTCTGGAAATACTAATGAATAGTACCCCTGAGTAATGTGACCCTTGTGGCTGTGATTAGGACCTTGAGACATCCAAGAGAAGGTTTGGATGTGGTTGACTGAGAGCTAGATGTTTGGGAAGCTTAGAGAGCAAGTTGAAGAACAAGAGAAAACTTATGATGCAAGGTAGTGAACTTACCTATTAACATTGCTTGATGTGATATGCTTGCGTATTGATATGTACATGATGATTGGTTGATGTTGTTGTTTTGGGTACTGTAATTGCTATTTATATGAGTAGATTATGTCTCTATAGCCATGCATTAAGTAGGTAGTATTAAGCATATTAATATGTCACTAATTAAGAAGAGATTTAGCAAGTTACATATAATACATTAACATCCATCTAGCATGATTAATATGGTATTGTTTACTATTGAGATTCTCTTGAATCTCACCCCTCCCTAATCAACTATTTAGGTCAAGCATGATGAACAATGGTTGCATGAAGAGAAGCTAAGAGATTAATGCAAAGAAGTAGAGAATTGTTAGTATTACTATGTGATACTTAAATTCTCTAGTTACGTAATAATTATGAAACATGCCAATTTATGTAATTTAGCTGTATATGACATCAGTGGCATGTAAGAATGAGTATGGGATGTAATGAGAATGCATGAGATTGAATTATGCATGCTTAGATTCTTAAAAGAATTAAAGTAAGAATTGTATAAGAGATAAAATGTAGGTCATGGAGCAGTCAGTTTTTAGCTTCAATTTGACCTACCAAATGAATGAATCAAACCAAAAATTTTAGCAGACATATAGTCCACATCACAAGCTTTAAAATGAGAGGTAGATCACCTTAATTAGATGTGTATACAAGGAGATATGATTTTTCAAATTTGAGGCACATAATCTGGAAGTTCCAGATTAGACTCAATAAACAGTAATTTTTATGAATTAAACTGTATGAATTGGCAAGAGATAAGCCCAGTTGATTTTTTTCTTAAAAAGCATTGAAGGAGCATCGAGTAGAAATTTGGAGCACCTCCATACAATTTTTATAAAATTAGTTATGATTTTTCAAAGTTGGACTTGTAATCTGGAAATATGCACAATAAACAATACCCTGAGGACCTAAAGGAAAATTTTAATTTTTGGGCCCAAGTAAAGCTTCTGCATAACCAATTCACTTCCAAACGCATACTCTGAGAGGTAAAAGTAAGACCTTTCAACAAAAAAGTTGCCGCTGTCATTTAGTGGTGACTTTTGTGTTGCTACTAAAGGGTCTTTCAACGGTGACAATGTCGCCATTGAAACTATACTTTTTGTAGTGACTCACTTCGTCACTGCTGATAAGTTTCAGTGATAGTTGCTATGGCAATAACTCGATTGTTGCCATTGAAAACTTTCAATGGCAACTTTTTCACTTTTAGCGACAACTTTTGTTGCCACTAAAAGTCAATTTTTTTGTAGTGTCAATTCTAAAGAGTTAACTTCAAGAATTGATGTTGTACCAGGAACCTATTTGTTAATATGGTAAGGATCTCAATCTACTAAGGAATGGAACACAAATTCGAATATCAGAAAACGCATTTGTTGGAAAGGTTTTAATCTTAACGCCTCTGGTCTGACAAAGATTAATAAGTTGACTATAGGAAATGACGAGTTTACTTTAGCGAATAACAATTTCAGTAAATCAAATCATAATTTGGCTGAGGGGCATTTCAGACATTTTACCAAGATTTCATATTTGCAATATGGGACCGGGTCTTTATCTGCTATTTTTCAAATTTAGGGTCCCAAATCGCATTTTTACATATTCAGGAATCTTTATTTACCATTTTCCCTTGATTTTTCCTATTAATAATTTTTCCAAATAATTATTTAAATTTTAAATTATAGACTTTTCTTTTTCCTTTTTATTTAGATTATAACTGGAAATAAATTTTTAATCTCATCTCACCCATGTCACACTTAATATGACACCATTGATTTATTTCAATAAAGATAATATGTCAAAATTGTCTAAGTATTATCAGAATAAAATTGAGAAATCAAGGATTTTCTCCCCTATATAAGTAAAAGTTACCATCAATTGTTTTATTTTATTTTTATTTGAAATGTGCGCTGTAACGCATGAGACTATTGAACAATCTTGGAAAGGTCCCCACAACCTTAATAATTACCATAACTTTAACTTGCATAATTCAACATAAAGAATTCTTAATGTAATAAATTCAATTGAATTTTTATCGAATATAAATTAAAAATTTACATTTATTGTTATTATTATTATAGTCGTATATGTAATTAAAGACAAATTTTTATATGGTAGTTATAAAGTCAAACATAATTTCTAGGAATAGGTGAGTTTTTCTTGGGAAGGAATTATGTGAGGTATTTTTCTATATAAGAAACCCTTCACTTTGGTTATGAAGCCACTCATCCCAAGCCAATTGAAAGCTTTTCTTCCTCCTTCCTCAAACGAAAGCTTATGGATCCCTTCACTATGTCGTCAATCACCACAGCACCAGTGCCTCCAGTGAAAGCCGGACAAAGGCTGGAGACTCCCCCGCTGGGCTCCCACCACTTTAGGCCCCACTCTGACAGTAACTCCAGAATTACCAGCTACAATAAGCTGGCTCCATTTGAGCCTTTTGACGTAGACTTTATTGATGACCCTCTTCCTCCGCTTCCCGACCTTTCCATTGACCCAACCACATCGGTGGAGTTGCCCACTACCGCTGATTTTTCGCCAGAGGAATTGAGCTACCTACACTCCAGGCTCAACATGCCACTAGGGTCCCTTGGGGACCAAATCCAGAGCTTGTCTATGGACTCCCCTTTCATGGACTACATCACAGGCGGTGGAGATTTCATTGGAGCAACCGAGAATCTTGCAGGGAATGATGCTATTCCGGTGAATCCGGTGGTGAATCAGGCGCAGGTTGTTTACATGGATGCTTCAACTACTGTGTCCACGGAGGTTGATGTGTCTATAGCAAATGAAGTGAAAAAAGCCATGCCTATTGATAAGATCACCAAAGTAGCTATGTTAGATCCCAAGCGAGCTAAGAGGTTGATAAAGATGCTTCTCTTTTTATCGGTTATATCTTCATATTTTACTGTATATTTATATGTAATAATCAATTTGTTTTCACTTTATAGGTACAAATTCTTCATTCAAAGAACACCCAGTTTTCAACAAAATGAAAAAAAAGAACCCCCAGTTTGATACTACTGTAAACTTCGTCTTTTGTTTTCTTAAATCGCTTAAGAAAATCTAGTGTCATTCTTAATGAAAAATAATTCTACAAGTGGTGAAGTTGGAGGCACACAAATATAAGTTGAACCAGATGCTAAACATGTTTAAAAATCTGGCATGTATATACGGAATGAAAATTAGTATGAATTACATAAATCACGGCTTGTGTGAATAGTATGATTTGCAATGCGAATTTGATTCTTGAGTATTAATTGATGATAATGAGTGTTTTGTGTATAGGATTCTTGCAAATAGGGAATCTGCTGCTCGGTCTAAAGAAAGGAGGACTCGTTACGCAATGGATCTAGAGAAGAAGGTGCAGATACTTCAAGCACAGTCAACTGAGATCTCTGTCAAGCTTGCGAAAACCAAGGTCTGTGTATAACAAAGGTTTCTTAGCTTTAAATGTTGAAAACAATTTTCAATTTATCTCAAAAGAGACATAGCTTTCCTATCCAAGTTTTCTTTAAAGTAGTTCTAATTTGAAGAATCGTATAACTTGTTTATTTAGGTGTATTCTTTTTTTTTTTTTTTCAAAACTAACTTTCTATATATCTAGTTAAATACGAGCCGAATCTAAAGGATTATCAAAACTTTATTCATATTGTGCATGAAATTTATTCAGTTCTATATACGTATGCTGCGTGCATGTAACAAATCATATAGCAAATATAAGTTTTTCTTTATAGTATCTAACCCTCCGTCCCAATAGAAGAGAGGACCAATACATAGTCACCTCTATTTTAGCCACTTGGGGTATAGAATACACATTTGAGTTTTCTTAAAAAAAAAAAAAGAAAAAAAAGTTTTGATTTCAGGAATCATTTGACGTGTTTATTTAATTATATTCTTATTTTTCTTTAATAGCAGACTTTTCATATATCTAATTAAACTCTTGCATTACCTAAAGATTATCATAAACTTCATTCATATTGAGCATGAAATTTAGTTATAAGTACGCACGCTACGTATGAATGACAAATTGTATAATAAATATATGATTTATTTAGACAATATTTAATCCCTATAGAAGAGAAGACCCACACATACTCGCTCCTATTAATTATGGCTACTTGGAGTATAGAGCACACATTTAAGTGATGCTTAATTTGTGACTTATCTACCAGTTCCAGTTCGGAACATCTCATCTTCTCTTCCCTCCTCTTCCTTTTTCTATCCCTTAGATTAATATTTCAACGGCTGAGATTTAAATTTTTCTAAAATTATTATTAAAATATTAAATTATAAAATAAATAAATAATAAATTACAAGCAGTTAACATTTAATACTAATGGTTTGCAAATGCACTAAATATTTTAAAAAAAAATTATAGAAAATTTATAAAAAATTTAAAATCTAAACTGTTGAAAAATATTAATCCAATAGTTAGAAGGAAAAAAAAAACGAAGGAAGATGATGGAAAGGGAAGAGGAGAGGCTCCGCTGCCTTTGGAGAAAAAAAAGGCTGTAAAAGGATAAATGATGGTGCCCTTAATTTAGTAGTTATCTGATTCATTACCTCATGTTCCTTTGATCGATTCTACTTTCCATCTATTGCAGACGGAAAATTCGGACCTGAAAGCTAAGAAGAAGGGGATCTTACGTGAGATAGAGTTTATGGAAGAAACAGCTAAGCTTAGAGAAGGTACTTGATGTATTGTTCCAGATTTTCCAAGTGGGGTTTGTTTTCTGCCATTAATCAAATAAAGATTGTTATTAGAAATAAAATTTATCGAACTATTCTATATTTTGCTTCCAAAATTCTTGAAGTTATAGGAAAAACCACATTAATTACTTGAATTTAGTGCGCAAAGATTCTTGGCATATGAATAATACACTAATTCTTCCCTTGCCTGCAGAACTGAATGAAGCTTTAAGCTATAAGCTGAGGCAACTTAAGAAAGAATATGCACAAAAAGTTGCATATAAGAACCACAATTTTCGAGGGTTACTCTCTAAATTTTCTTCCCAGCTAGCAGTTTATCAAGTGAATTTTCTTCGATACTCGCGGCTAGAACAACTTGGCATGCCTCCGTCGCACTCAAATCAGCAAGCATAAGATTTGCATTATCTTGTGGATTTTCTTCATAAGTTTAAGAAGGTTGAACTTTGCGACTCGTTTTATTCGAGAGTTTATTAATCGCTCCCTTAATTAGTCTCTTGTCTGTTATGTTCTTGTCAGGTAGACTTATGTTAAGGGCGAACTAGAATGTGAAAGATTGATGCTTGATAACAAATGAAACTATTTTACTGCATAAGCTCCTTCTAGTTAGATCACATTGATGAAATTTGACTAGTTACGTCTTATTTTTTAAGAAAGTTTATTCTCATTTCAGAACTTAAATTTGAGTATAATATGTGCTAAAAAAAATTGAATATAAGATGACTGGTATGCAAAGAAATTTGAAAATTTGAAGGCGTATTTATATTTGCCTCAAAAATCACGCCTTCAAAGCTTCATCAGATTACGTATTAACCGATGCCTCAATTCTTGAAACCCGACACATTTATGTGTAACATCACTTACATGGAACCAGTTTCAGTACTTATTGCTTTGATGAGTACCCTAAGCTTATCAAATCTGAACCGTTCATATCTCATTTGGATGTTCGAATTTGATTTCTTTTTTATTTTTATTTTTTGAAACAATTATTTTAATATGTATAGAATTTAAAATAAACATAATCTCTTAACTATCATTTTTTTTTAAAAAAATAGTTCTTTCTATTTAAAAATAAATAATTAAGATTTTAAATTTAGATCGTTCAAATCAAATATAGACAGTCCAGATCTGATGACTATTAAAACTAGTTCCCATATTATATGCATGCAAGTTAGAATGAATTAGCATTTCTGAACTTAATAGCAAAGGCATCCTTCTAATGAAAAGCAAAGCAATGATTCCTTCAACATATGTGCATATACCAATATTGGCGCTAAACGAGTTCAAAGAATTACAAAAAGGGTGAAACTTAGCTCCTAACCATTACAATATTCATAAATGTTAAACCACCCGCCACAGTAAGATTTCTAGGGCATGTACATAATCTTCATTACTTCCTATCCCTACGGTCACATTGGTTGAATCATCATTAACAAGTATCCAAGCGTGTGATTCAATGCAGTTTAGGAAAGCATTATTTGTGGTGCGAGAGCTAAGACTTACATAATAATAAGCAGAACCGGCGCCTGTGAATTATTCCTAGTGGGAGCCAGCATGCGCTCACCACTGGAGTGGTTAGAACTGGGCAAGATGTAGGGTGTGTTTGGATTGGCGGTAGAAAAAATGACTTTTATTCTATTTGATTTTTGTAAAATTCAATTAGGGTAAAAGTCAATTAGTATAATGTGATTTATGTTTGGATTGACGTTTCTAAAATGTCAATTTAAAAAGTTAAAACTTGTTTAGATGGATAATTAAAAAATAAGTTTAGATATAAAATGATGGAAAATGACATAAGTTTTATAATATACTACCTCCAGTTCTCAATATAAGACCTAGTTAACTAATTTGGAAGGACTAATGAAGTTAAATAAGTTGCTTTAAAGTGTTTTATATTTATCATTTTTCTTCAAATTAATTTATTTGACTTATAAACTTGTGTGTAATCTAAACATTTAATAATACATATAAGTATTTTAGAAATATCATGTAACATACAATACAATTAAGTAATTTATTTAGCTTCCTTAATCTATTCAAGTTAGTCTTTTGGGGTCTTATATTAAGGAGTGAAGGTGGTATATGATATGTATACAAGTTGATAAATTTTAGAAAAATAATAAATTAAATTAATTAAATTTTATTAGTTAATTTTTTTCATCTTAGAAAAAAAAATCAAATTATTAGGTCAAGATAGGACCTATTTAAATACTCTAATCTTTCTTTTTCATCTTTATTCCTTCTCTCTCCACGTTACAAACACCAAAAGCTAGAAATCCTTGCATTATAACGCACTAAGCTTTTTGTCCAAAAGTTAGTTTGAGTAGTAGCCTACCGAAACAAACTTTTATCACCAAATGAGTCACCAACATTCGTTCTCTAGTTTCCTTGGCACGTTATCTCTCCAAAACGGAGATCCAAATGAGTGCTTAGTAGTTTTCACCATTTCAAACCAAGCTACAATCTATGTCAAACACATTAGCTTTTGATGATTTTGAGGGTAAGGCAACGAGAAGCCTTAAAAAGATATGTACAAAAACTTGATGTTACACGGGTCGTAAAAATTAATACTAGCAAATCAAGGTCGATCATTCAAACAACTCAATTAACTGGTGTTTAGGCAATAAAAATCCTCTTTTCCTTAAGTTGAATAAATCAAGATTTAATGAAATTGAGTGAAGAGAAATTACAATAAAGAAAAACAAAGTTTTATCAAATTAACATAAACAAATAGTAGGAAGACTAGCCTAGAGTCACTAATATGCTTCTTAAACCTTGTTTCACTGGATTGATTAGCTTTAATGTCAAGTTTGTTAATCTCCAGTTTAACTAGCTACAACTGCTTGTTGGTCCACTTATAACTCTATCTTAAATTAAGTATGTTATCTTTCACGTTGAAGGAAATAATATAAATAGAGAAAGGAAACATACCAGGTCGGTTCTGGGTCGTGATGCTGGTAGCTCACACAGTATCCTTACTACCAGAGTCTTGATAGAATGGCACAGCAGATGCACTAGAGAGAGGAGAGGAGAACACTGGAAAGCTCAATGGTTAGAGTGAAAAGAATGGGTGGAAGCACCTCCTATTTATAGGGCCAGCATGACCAGGTGCAATCTTCCCTATTTATTGTAGGATAATATTTCAATTCCCTGATCAACAATTAATATCTGATTGATTTCTGTCCAATCAGTTTGATTGAATATTCCCTAATCAATCATAAATTGCTTCTGATTTGTGATTGATTTTCTTGATCTGAGAGACTCTCTTCTCTTGGATCAAGTAGTTCGGCCTATCATAGCCCATCAAGGGCAGACTCGGGCCTAATATCTAACATCTCCCAGTCGCACTTGATAGGTCGACCATTATGTGATTCTCCTTCTTATTTCATACTTGGTGCTCTATTGTGACGCGTGGGCATGACGTCTTCTATTTTGGATGCTCGTTTACTAGAAACTCCTGAGGCGAAGCCAATGCACAAGGATATCTCCGGTATGTTTGGATGTTGCCTCAAATGTCTTAGATTTACCCTTACACTTTTCTCATGGTGTGTCTAATCCCTCTCGAGTTAGGCTTATCTAACTCAAATCGCCCACTTATATGCATAGCATCCACACTTGTGAGCTACTCAAGATGCTCACAAGGGACATGTCACAGATACCATTATAATTGTGTAATTCAGGGTTAATCTTCCTTCTAACTAGTCATCATTCAAGTATAACTTCATTGCTTTCCAAGTATTTGACCCATTAGACCGGATCTCTCATGATCATAAGGTGCAAGCCAAGATAGCAAGTACTAGGCTATCCCTTCATAACACTATCTAAGTCTTAAGGGCATCATGAAAGGTTTGTTCCTTTTAGGGACTCACACTGAACTGGGATAAGGGATCTTCCTACTCGCATCCTGGTTGCGGTTGATAGAAGCACATGCAGTATGAATTGCATGTCACGATGTTCGTCTTAATCTGTTAAGAGTGTGTGTCATGTTTCTTTAACACCGTGCATATTATAGTTCTAGGCATACTTAGTGCCTAAACTAGAGCTCTTCACTTGACACATAACGACATCCTCCAAGATGAGTTCTTTATCTGGCCACAGGCTCCATGAATTGTATAGATGTTTATGATTTGACCTATTTCGTGTATAGGTCTTATCTCAAATTCACTTAAGGCGAAATGTGTGTGATGATACTTCTTAACCATTCCATGGCTCTTGCTACATGGCTGGAGATCACGTAATGTCTCATTTCTGTGTTCCTCGTGAACGTTTGAAGGCGGTTACTTGTGTGAGAGTCAACCTTATCCTGTACAACACTACAAGTTTTGTATACCATTGGATGATTTGAAAAAGAAAGTGCATAACTTTATTGAATGAAAGAAAGTTTCAATACATCAGGTTCTACCCATGCCCATAGCCTTTACATGTTTAATGAAAGGGTCTCTTGCTATGGGCTTTGTAAGGGAATTAGCTAACATCTTTTGAGTGGAAAGGTGTTGAACGTGACTTTTTTTTAGCAATCATATCTCTTACAAAATGATACTTAATGTCCATGTGTTTGGTCCTACTGTGATATTTTGGATCCTTAGCATAAGTTATTGCTGCTTGGCTATCACAGTGTATGAAAACTAGTCCCTTGTTCATGTCATTCATTGGTAATTGCTCCAAGAACCTTTTGAGCCATGTAGCTTCTTGAACGGTGGCAGAACACACCACATATTTTGCTTCCATGGAAGATAAAGATACGTATGTCTGTTTCTTACTTCTCCAGGAAATTGCTCAGTTACTTGGGAGGAATGTATATCTTGAAGTAGAGTAGCACTCATAGAGATCTCCTGCTTAATCAGCATCAAAGAATCCTTCCAAGCGTAGGTAATTGCCATCATAGCACAATTCATAGTCCAAGTTTGATTAGAAACGGCTTACAAGTCTAACTACAAAACATATGTTTGGTCTTGTACATAACATTGCATACATCAAACTGCCAACTGTACTTGAGTATGGGACTCTTTTCATGTGCTCTACATCAGATTCTTTTATAGGGTATAGATGCTGTTGGAAATTGTGCCCTAGGGGCCAATCATTGTGTTAAGAACATTGTTGATTTATGAATTTCTTAATTATGTTATCATATTATTTGCATGTTTAGTGTGATGACTATCCTTGGATAACTCATGATTTTATCCTAAATGTCCCTGGTCGGTCATCTATGTGGGAGCAGAGATGAAATAAGACTAGTATGACTTTGAAGATGTATAGAGATATAAATCAAAGTCATAGGCACATGTAAGAGTACAAGGTGTTGGACCGACCCGCTATGAGAAAGCTGCATGGGTTAAGTTATAAGCTTCTCTCATATACAAACCATGTCACTATGCCCTTTGACTTGAGATCATCATGGATTCCTACATGAGAAACGCTCAGCTTTGACCTAGTCAAAAGTCACTTTTGACCGAGTGATCATAAAGACTATGTTCAGGCTTAGTGGTTTTTCATATGGAGGAATGTGAATGGTCAAGATGGAATTTGTCCCTCACATTCGTAGAGAGATATTACTGGGCCCCTTGATGAGTAAGTCTGAGAAATGTATGGCCATACTATAATGGAAAGGTAGTTCCATTTCTATACTCAAACTACTCAGGGATCGAGAAAGTAACGGTCAGGAATAAGAGGATGACGTTCTCCATGCCTCATCCATGACCAAAATGTCGTGTGACAAAAGGGACGTGATATGGTTGTATGAAAGGTTACATCGTTCGTCGATCCTCATATGATTTGGGTAGTCGTGATGTCTTGCTAGAGACCGCTTACGACTTGTGAGTCATTATAGTAAATGGCCCACTGCCAACTTCATATGGGCCTACAGGGTCGCACACAAAATAGCCCAACACGAGCTATGATGTCCAGATTCATTGAATCTAAGATATGTCCAGATTCATTGAATCTAAGATATGTCCAGATTCAATGAATAATCTAGGGTGGATGTGTATATATATATATAAATTCACGTATATATATATTATATGATATAAGAGATATTTATAAGATTTGATTTATAAGGATAAATTAAATCTCCATCACTTTTAAATTTGAAATTTAGATTGATATGATATCTTAGATTTGATTTATTGGGATAAATTAAATCTATATCAGTTATAGATTGATATGGTATAATATAATATCTCAAATTTAATTTATTAGAATAAATCAAATATAATTCTGTCATATCTTTATTTTAAATTAAATGAATAGGTGAATTAAATCTGTGGGACGGATTTAATATAAATCGTATTTATTTAATTGATTTATTATCAGATTACGCAATATATGATATTGTATTAATTTCGGAATTAATTTAGGATTAATTCTGAAATCCAATATCCTTCATAATGCCGATAGCATCCTATATATTTGATATTTAGGACCTAGGGTTTTAGGTGTGAGAGCGCAAAAGGTTTGCAGATAAGAAATGGCCAAAATAGAAACGGTAAGGACGGATTCTCGGAAAAGCCCTAGAAGGACAAGAGGCGCTAGCACGTCGTTCATGATTGGAACGCTGTTCATGTGGATACCGGTAGAGGAAGCCGATCTGAGTTGTCGACTTCTCATGAAAAAAAGGGAGAGCATAGGCATCCCGAACGTCGGAATCCCCGAGCCACCAACGATTCGAATACCATAGGTAACACCTCTTACTACTTGACTTTAACACAATCGGTAGATCCGGGCAAGATATTGAAAATTTTAAAGTTATTTTCCGCTGCGTGTCTTTCAATTCCTTACAGATGCTTAGTTAGGTTGTGTCCCTTAATAAAAAGGGTATCCATGGGTTTACAATCTCTCATATTGAACCATTAAGGACTTTTGTTATGTATATCTTTTGAAATAAAGATAATAACTTTCTTGAACAATTGACAAGTCTCATATATGTTGAGTTTTATTCATTCATTGGCTCTTATGTATCTTATACACTTTGACTAGATGACTATGAGCTCAAATTGACTATTGTAGGTGGATAAAGGCTAAAGAAATCAAAGAAGATGATTTTGCCAAGGTTTGCTGTGGCATACTTTTGACTTCGCCACTGCAAACATCTCTGAATGAGGAACACAGATCCACTAATTCAAATGTAGTCATTTTGGGTTCACCACGGCATTTATTTACCTTCACCAAGGCGAAAGGACCATAATTTACCTTCAAATTTGCAAAATTGCACGCGTTTCAGAGAAGGAGTAGCTACAGCCACTTGCTTATCTAGCTGGCATTACTCCTTAGAATTTCCATCCAACTAACTTTAGATTAAAGAGAAAATAAGTTGAGATTGATAGGATAATCCACGTGCACCCATATTCTATCATTCTCTCTCAATTTCATTTTCTCTCTCCCTTTCCTTCTTTCTCTATGATTTTCTGATTCCTTCCACATTCAATCACCATTTTCACACCTCTCTTTGAATCTACCATGGCTGGACGTCTATTGGAGCTTGGTCAAGTGAAGATTTCATCCATGTATGGCTAGGTTCTTCATTCTTCTCTCATAGTGGCAATGGCTTGAGCTTGGATCAAATCAGGGGAGTTTTAACTGATTAAATCTCTTCTTCTTCATTCTTTAGTAGTTCTTAGATCTTAAGAATGATATTTGATATGTAGATAGATTGTATTGGATCATATTTGTATTAGAGATTTAATTGTGCATCTTTTAGATTTCAAGACTTGTGTTTAGCATTTGAACTTCATATCTTTAATCCTTTGTAACTGACTTGGCATAGCTTTTGCTTTGGGTTTGTTGAGACTATCTAATGGCAATATAAGGTGGCTTACTTGTCAGATTTTGTTGTGTGTTGAATGCAATTCTTGATTACAATTGTGCTAATTGTGCTTAATCAACCTAATTGTGGTTAATTCATATTCAAGGTGGCTTGGTATGTGTTAGTCCAATTAGACCGAGACTAAGAGGTAGCTCTTAGTGTCTTAATTGCTAGCCAACTCCCAAATCATTGAAAGTGAGGAAATCCTAAGTCATTGTGAGAGAGGAACGTCTATTTCTTGTTAAACTCTTTGTTTCATTTCTGTCATTCACTCAAACCAACCATCTCATTTCATTCTAAAGTAGAAAATTCATAAACAAGTCATTTACATTCATTTAAAAGTAGACAAAACCCCCCAAACTTGTTAACCTTACATATAGTTTTCCTAAGTAATCATTTTCATTTCAACTCCCTAGAAGTGATACAGCCCGGATTGTGCCATTGTTTTGCATATTTCTTTCCTGCTCTTTGTTTTGAACCCCTAAGGCGACTAAAGGGAGTTATCAAACTGGCGCTATTGCTAGGAGCCAAGAAATTGGTTTCTTAGGTTCACTAGTGTCAATTCAGTATTGACTAGGGGTTTAGAGCCTTTTCAGTTTACATTTAGTTAGTTTGCCTTTGAGTAGTTTGTTGCATTTTAGTTCATAATATAATTGTTTTTTAGCTTTGAATAGCATTAAAATTTTGAGATATACAAACAAAAATTTTGATTTTCCTTCTTTGGATACACTTACCACATTTGATAACTTTATATTTGCTCTACTTTAGCATATGTTAGACCCTATTTTTCATGTTTTGGACTGTTTCACCATGGCCATATCTCTGCTTCGTCGTGGCAAACTTGTAGAACTGTGCCAGAATTGCTCATGGGACACATTCACTGTGGCCGTCTTCCCCTTTTGCCGTGGCCATCTTTCCCTTTCACCGTGGCTTAACCTGCACTTCCATAACTTCATTCACCTCGGAACACCTTCACCACGGCAATCTTTCTTCCTCGCCACAGCCAAGTACCTTCAAAAAGCTATTAGTTCCTCTCAGGACACTTTTGTCGCGGCATACTTGATATGAGGGGACGCACGAACCGACCAGCTAGAATCAAGTAACGAACGGATGGTTGATCTAGGTAGGATCTTAAGAGAACCTGTCTCTTACAACCCTAACCATGAAGACACCATAAGGTTGATCAATCCCTTGATACTGTCGAGTATTCTCACGAGAATACAAGGATGCAAGCAAAGCTCACACGGAGAGAAATAAACTAGTTCTCATTCCTCTAAGTCTTTTTTCAAGTACAAAAACGTAGCCTATATATAGGCAACCATAGAACACTCTAGAATCAGCATCTTAAGACATAAATGCTAGGGATGATGCCTCATTAATGATTATTTGACTGTGGGAGGCATCATTTATTACATAGAACTAAAAGGAAATAACTTACACTTCAAGAACAAGTCTACTATTTGAAAATAGGAAACTGTAAAATAGGAAACTAATTAAAACAAACAAAATCCTAATTAATGTCAATAATATCACACTTGATGCTTCTTGGACCTTCCAAATGGGTCTTCATAATTGTTATTCACGTCCATAAACATGTATGGGCCTTTTAAACACCCATTTGGGCTTGAATATGGTTGAATCACGTTCTGGAACTCCTATGGTCCATAACACAATGCATTTGGGCCCGAATTTAAAAGATTACAGCTCTAATGGACTCCTCCAGGTACATATAGTTTTGTTGGGCCTTTAATTACATAGGAATTGGCTTTAAATCTCCTTTTGGGCTCTTAGAACGCACTCTTGTTTTTCTTAAGGTCCAAGTGTTTACACTCTAATGACTCACATGCCATGGTGGCTTTCGGGGTGGCCTTCCATATGTCACGTCAAGCTCCGTATGTGTCTATGTCATTGTCCAAGCAATGATCCATATCATCCTCCATGTAAGCATTCTGAAGCTATAAATCCTTTGAGCACTTTGGAGGGCTGGTTGGGCCTTTAACTGGATGAGCATTTCTTGGGCTTCAAGACCTCCATATTGAACACTTCTTGGTATGCTATCAATTCATCCTGCTTCGCTGCGGCCAACTTCTCAGTTTTCTAGTTTTACCTCATTCATTTCTCACTCCTTTCTCATACTTCCTTTACGTTTTTCTGTTCATTAACACTTCATAATACATTCTTTCATTCATAAATACATACACATACATATACATTCATACTTGCTTGCATTTATTCATTTTATCCCTTTTAATTTGATCATGTGTACAAGTTTGCATTGTTGATTTGTGTTCTCTTGATTACTTGTGTATACTAAAGAGAACTTCATCTCTTGTGCCTTATAATTCCGAGATAGAGAGAACCCTTATAGCAATAAGAAAAGAAAAGAAAAGAAAAATATAGGAACTACTAGAGTTATGATAGAGGAAGAATTAAGTCCACACACATCTAACCTACCTTCTACACACACTATGGCTAGAATTGGCAAAGCAATCCCTAATCCTAATGAACCAGAACACCTGAATAGGGATAAGCTACATAATAATACACTTAATGCAGAAGGTAGAGGTAAGAACAATAGAATAAATGGCAACCCTAATAGAAGAAGGACAATTAAGGAGGCAACATAAACTGATGCTAATTTTGATCCTTTGTATGCTACTTTTCCAAATTTTAAAAGTGATTTTGAAATCAAAGGTCAATTAATACACTGACTTCCTAGATTTCATGGATTGACAGGTGAAAATCCTTATACACACATCAATGCTTTGCAAATATATTGTTCAAGCATGAAGCTAGTTGGTGCAAAGGTTGAAGATGTGATGCTGAAAGTCTTCCATCTGTCCCTTGAGGGAAAGGCCAAAGAGTGGTATGTGAAATTGCCTAGATATGCTGAAAATGCCTACCAATCTTGGATGAATTTGAGAAGTCCTATTCATTTATTCCAAAACTTGAGATAGCTACTCTATCATGATACCCTAGCCTTAACGTGACTGTAAGAGTTTGTCCAGCTTAGGTGGCCACCACACCTTCTTAATGGTTTATAGACTCAACCCCTAACTATCTTGTTTAACTCCTTATCATTACTTTTCCCTTTGAGGGGGAATCTAATAACTCTAAATAGTAGCTACCTCTCTCTTTCTAACTTCTACTTATGTTACTCTCTGTGACCTCTGGAAGTCGTTATGTCTCGTTGAGATACCACCTCAACATCTGAGAGTTATTGCGTTTATTCGTCGTGACCAGAATCCTTGTTTGCAGTGATGAAAGTTACCACTTTCTTTGGTAATTGCTTATGTATTTGTTTATCACCACCAACTCTCTTGGTTCATCATGACGAATCACACTTTTCTCTTAACTTCTACTAGTCATACTTAGCCTCGTTCACCGTAGCATTGCCTGTTCGGGCTTCTGTTACGAAGCAACTTAACTTCCAGATTTAACTCCATTTCTCTTGAGGTGGAGTTATGGGATGACAACCAATTCAATTCAATTACCAATTTCATGGAAGGCATACATATGAAATCTAAAACAGCACAACAATGCTCATAACCAAGCTGAATCTTTTAATATAGGTATATGAGGTAAAAGAATGACTGGCACCTGAATCAAACATTGCAATCACTTGGGAGTCATTAATAATAATCGTACCTTGGATCATTTTCAGAGACTTCTGGGCTTCTTCCCCTGTGAGGACAAATACTCGTCCTTGGGTGCACGGCCTTGCCTTCTCTGTATTCTATGGGCATTCTCTCGAGGAGGGTCCAAGCTTACTGCAAGTGTAGCAAACATTTTTCCTGACCATGCACAGTCTATCATCGTGATTCTTGCTGCAAGTCAGGCATTCCTTGCCATTTGAGGGCTTGCCTACCTTCTTACTCTTTCAGTTGTCCCATGGTCTCTTCCTCTTCCCGTTGGTATTAGAAGAGGTGTCACCCTGATTTTCTTTCTCCGACTTGGGAGTAGACTTAACCATCAAATGATGGTTCAGGCTGTTCTCTGTAGTTTGGCAGGCCTCAACTGTCTGGTTGAAGTGCTCAAACTGCCTGGGAGCAATTATCTCCCTTAAGGACTGCTTTAGTCCTCTGACCATTTTCTCAGTCATCCACCTCTCATTATCTCAGTAATGCAGTTAACTGGAGTAGTGGGAGAGACAGATAAACTTAGCTAAATACTCGTCAAATGGCTCGTTATCATTCTGCTTCAGGGTCAGGAATTCCGCTTCCCTTTCATCCCTGAATGACCTCAAAAAATATTTCTCATGGAATTGCTCCAGGAACACTTCCCATGTCACCCTTATGTTCCGAGCATCCATAATAAGTTTACTATTCTTCCACCAGCAGTCGACATCTTTCTCTCACTTATAAATTGCCATCTGGGCTTTCCACTCTGTCAGGCAGTCTAATACTTTAAAGATCTTCTCCAAGCAGTTAATCCGGTCTTTTGTTGCTTGGACGTCAAACACTCTATCAAATGATGATGGCTTGTGTTTGCAGAAACAGTTCATCCATTGCTAGATGCCATCAAGGTCTACAGCTAGTATTGCAGGCCTAGGCACTTCCTTTGGTTGTTAAGGTTAGCCATTGTCACTACCACCGCCACAGTTATCGCGGCATCTGATATATGGTACGGATACGGATCGGCTAGAAACAAGTTAGGAAACTAGACGAACGATCAAAGGTAGGACCTTAAGAGAACCTGTCTCTTACAACCCTAGCCATGGAGACACCACAAGGATGATCAGTCCTTGATACAGTCGAGTATTCCCACGAGAATACGAGGCGGCAAACAAAGCTCACTCAAGAGAAATAAAATTCTCTAAAATTCATTCATTCAAATCTGATCCCCAATTACAAAAAACGTAGCCTTATATAGGCAGCAAAAGAACAATCTAGAATAAAAAACCCTAGGTCATAAATGCCATAAATGTGCCTTAATGATGATTGACTATCTTGGTTGGCACCAATTAAGGCTAAAGGAAATAGGAAATTACCTTTTCTTGAAGAAAAAGGCTGCTACCTAAAAATAGGAAACTAACCTAAAATATTCTTATGCAATCTTTGACCAAAAGGCCTTATTTAATGCAAATAAAAATGGAAACTTAAAAAAACGAAATTAAACCATAACTAATACATAAAGACGCCTTCTTGATGCTTCTTGAATATTCTTGGACGTCACTTATGCTCCTCCTCCAAGGCACATGCTTGTCACATAGTATTTTGAGTGAATTCTTCAATCTGGACTACACATGGGCCTTGTACATCATCTTGTTTGGCTTCTAGCAATGTAATCACCATGTTTGGACCCTTGATGGGCTGATTGAGGGATGCTTCTTCCAAATAAATGGGCTCTAAGTCTTTAAGATCTTTTATCAAACAATTCAACGCCTCTTTCATAGATTTGGTCCTTGCTCTTGTCATTGGGCCTACAATGCCTTGTAATGGGTCTTTTAGAATATTGGACTTCCATCTTTTAGCTTGGGCTCCACACTCCGTGTTTTGGTCTTCCTTTGATGCTTGATCATGCCATGCTCCTCTATCATTCCCTCCCTGCTCAAAAGGATTCGTCCTCGAATCTGCAGCATCAAAGAGAGATAAATCAGTCACATTAAATGTAGCACTTACATTACCGTAGGAGCTAGGCAAATCTATTTTTATAAGCATTATCATTGATTCGCTCCAAGACTTGGAAAGGGCCATCTCCTCTTGGCTGCAACTTGGACTTTCGTTGTTCTTGAAACCTCTCCTTTCGCAAGTGTATCCAAACCCAGTCTCCAGGCTGAAAGACAACCTTCCTACGACCTTTGTTAGCTTGCTTTGTATATTGCTCATTCTTTCTCTCGATGTTGGCCCTCACCTTAGCATGTAATTCCTGCACAAACTCAGCCTTTTTCTTGCCATCAAGGTTAGCTCGTTCACTAGAAGGTGAATAGCTCG